>NW_008609007.1:0-10617 GCF_000691845.1 Merops nubicus
GAGTGCTCACTGGTACATGGAGGTCTATTGAAAAGAAAATGTGCTGACATAAGCATATAGAGGAGTATTTGTTTAATTAAAATGAATAAATAAGTATATTCTGATAAATCTGCTTATGTGTACTAATGGGAAATAACGGCTTTGTGGATATTATTGAAGTATAAGCTACTCCGTGGACTTGTAACTATTTGCCCAGAAGGTACTTCAGACTGACATCTTCATCAGTGATGATGGTTGATACTGTTGGCAGAAAGAGTGGATGTTTTCAATATGGCTCGTTTCTTTTTCTTAAATGAAAGATTTTGGGGGGCTTCAGCTTTCTAGAAACTTGAAAAGACACTTGTCACAGATGTCTGGAATACTATAGGTACAGGTAGAATCCTGCATGCTATTTCCTTTAAAAAACACATTGACTGGAGTTGAAGGGAAAAAGTTGCCAGATCCACTTGAAAATTATTCATCGCAAGTTCGAAATTAAAATATACTTAACACTTAAACTAAAGCTTTTACATGATACTGTGCATGTACTTGCACACAAGAAGATATTAACTCTTCAGTAAATAAATGAGTTTTTTCAGACTGGCTATATTGCTTAACAGTGGCATCCTTTTGAAGATGTTTAGCAGGGAAGTTTCTTTAACACATATGTACCCACACTAATTCTTTTCATAATCCTCAGAACTAGAAGAGAATTCTGAAGTCATTCCACAGTACAGAATAATGACTTCATCTCTACCCCCTTTCGGTGTTTATTCATTGCATATAATATCTTCAGATTTTCCTTAGTAACAGTCCTCCATCAGATGGTGGTCCTGGTTCATCTAGGATAAGGTTAATTTTCACCAGAAGGTAGAAGGGTGCCTCAGCTGCCATAGACAACTAAACCGGCTGAGAAGTTGATACCATGCTGATGTCATGCCAGTGATGTAGGGTTTGGGCTGGGTGCATGTTTTGGGAGAATGTCCAGAAGTCATTATACCATTTCCATCTGGAGCTAACATGGTCTGCCCTTTGTCTCACTTGCTTTGTATATTGTTTAATTACTGTTATCATTATTATCATTTTTATTGCTCCTTTTACATTGTATTAAATTCTCCTTATCTCAGCCCCCAGGGTTTTGTATTTTTCTGCCTTTTCTCCTTCGCATTTGGAAGCTGGGTTGGGAGTGGGGCAGTGAGTGAACAGCCACATGGTGCCCAGCTCATAGCTGGGTCTAAACCACAAGAATGGGGAATATTTTGGTATTAAAAAACACAGTCTTGTACAAATTATTTTTAATAGAGAAGATTAACACAAAAGCCTACTAACAGTTTATTATGAAGAAAAAAATCAAAGCAGAGCAAGCAAATTGCTAGCTGTTATTCTACTACTTTTTTTTTTTTTTTTTTCCTCACCTCAGGTCTATATAATGTGAGAGAATTCTTAAAACCTTTTGAAAGACATTTCTTACCAAGCTCAAAAATCAAATTTATGGTAATTATAAAATGAGTATGAGAACATATTATTAAAAAAAAAAAAAAAAAGCCAAAACATTTTTTCTGAAGATTTCCCAAGTATGTATTTCATTGTATGTTAAACTGAATGACCCCCAGTAATCTTTTACCTCTTCTGCTGTGTGACAATTGCCACTAATGTCCTACCTATAGACACTTCACATTGTCCTTGTGATGGGTCATGCATTCTAAGTTAGATGCACCTTGATACCTACAGGGATGGGATGTCTTCAAAGAGGAATCACTATGGACATAGTCCTGCAGAATGAAATGTTTCTGAGAAATGGCATCTACAAGGCACTGGTAAGTTTAAGATTGAACTCATTTTGGCATTCAGCATAGTTTAAACTCAGGTATACCTAATTAGCAGACTTCCAAAAAAAAAAAAATTGCCAAGCCAAGAAGTAAAGGACAATAGCAATCTGGCTCTCCTTTTGTCCAAGAAAGCCTGTGGGAGAGTGAAGTGATGGGGTTTAATCCCCCAGCCCTGAATGAGGGTGGGCACATGGAGGATGTCCACAACCAGGCAAGAAAGACCTTCCTGATGGGTTTTCACCCAGGCCCTGGCCAACTTTGGGTGGAAACCAATTAGGAGATCACCACCAGGTGCCCCTGCCTTTGGCATTAACATCTTGTCCCACCTCCAGGTTAATAGCATAAAAGCTGGCTCTGCTTGCAGTGGTCTTGGGAAGTCTCCTTATGTAGTAGATGCACTGTACAAGTAAGATGGGCATGGGGAGAATGGGTGAATAAGCTAATAAGGGTGTAATAATTGTTTTCTCAGAATCCAGTGTTCGTGGTGTTATCTCTTCTTTTCCTTTCATTTGTGGACAAATAATAGCTAACAGTTTAAACCAGGTTCTTAACATATCAACATGAAGTCCTTTCTGCAACTTCATTTTTACATTTTAGGGTATTTTTGCTGTTGTTTTACAAAAACAATTTAAAAATAATAATAAAGATGATTCCCCACAGTTAAATGCATCAACAAACTTGCACACCTCTTTAATTTTAACCTAAATGTCACAACAGATGTTGCTCTTCCAGTCTCAATAGGGAGCAGATTCCACAATGAGGGAGTATAATTACAGAAAGCTCTAGCTCCTGCTGTCTCAAAGTTACACTTAGGGTACACTAAATAGTCTGCTGGTTTCAGTCTTCAATAGCTGACTGAGACCTTTGGTAATAAAAGATCAGTCGAGAGTACATTATGATACTTCACAAAATGTTAACAGCTTTGTAGAATTTATAATCTGGTGAGACATATGTTATCTTTGTATACTGTCAAACAGATAAATACAAATAAAATAAGAGCAGGAAACAAATATAGTATGAGTTTGTAACAGGAAAAGTGTCTGTTTACCTTCATAAAAGCAATGTAATAAGTCTGACAAGCAATTAAATGACAAGTGATGAAACCCAGTGTTTTTATCCAACAGCCTTTGTTGGACTCTGACAAAAGTTGGGAAGAGTCTCCAGTTAAAATGTCAAGTAATAATTTTCTTTCCTAAGAGATTTTTTTTTTTTTAAGAAAATACAAAGGTATGTAGTGAAATTTTCCTTTTGTATTATGTTTCTTCAGGGGGAAAAAAAAATTAAAAAAAAATTTTTAACTCTCAAGAAAATTAAAGTGGGTTTGGAAAGAATAAGTCATTTACATGAATCTGATGAATAAATAACCCTTTCTGATAGAACATTTGATGTTCTCTTCTTGTGGTTCACACAGGTTACTGGCACGCAGGAGTTAACTGACAGCAAGTCAAAAGAAGCACTCATACATGAAAATAACCCAAAATGAAGGAGGCTGAACTTTTTAAATATTCCTCTAGGTAGATTTAGATTAGGAATTAAGAAGAAACTCTTCACTGTGAGGGTGGTGAGACTCTGGAACAGGTTGCACAGGAAGGTTGTAGATGCCTCAACACTGGA
Source organism: Merops nubicus (assembly GCF_000691845.1). Classification (NCBI taxonomy): domain Eukaryota; kingdom Metazoa; phylum Chordata; class Aves; order Coraciiformes; family Meropidae; genus Merops; species Merops nubicus. The sequence goes on from NW_008609007.1 coordinate 3,423, forward strand.
TGTGTTCAAGACTAGGTTGAATGGAGCTTTAAGCAATCTAGTCAAGTGGGAGGTGTCCCTGCCCATGGCAGGGGAGTTGAAGATACATGGTCTTTGAGGTCTCTTCCAACCCTAACTATTCCATGATTCTACCATTCTATGAAAACAGAAAATATTGAAAGAATCTTTGTTTTAGTGTAAACACCTTCTCTCTCTAATCTTAAATTCATTATTCTTTCTCATAATAGCCAATAGTTTTCAACTGTAAAGCTAGGCAACACTTAATTTGTATGGAATGTGGAGTAAGTCCTGGAATTAAGAGAGAACTTATTTACCTAGTACAGATCAGATGAAAGGCACTCAAATAACAGTGATGGGGGTCAGACATGATAAAAAGCTTTCAAATTTCAGTACACTTCAGTCAGAATTGTGATTTTTTTTTTTGCTTCTGTAGTCCTCTTCTTGGCTAAATTACAATATTTAGACTCATTTGCTACAGAGACAGAACAAAACATGGAGTAATATCTGAAAATACTTCTCTAGACATTATTCACAGTATGAATTTAAAATTTCCCTAAAATGGGAATTCCCTAATATGAGACTAAATAATTTATATAATGAAAATTCATATGGGACTAATTATGTTCCAGTTGGGTTCACTTCATCCACTCTTCCACTAATTCACTGTATTTGTTGTTAGCTCTTTATTTGTGAGGGATATTGCATATCAGACAGTGCCACGGGCCTGAGGGAACTCCCACCCCTGACTTGGCCCTGCTAACCTCCCCCCAGGGCTCCCTTGACCCTGCCCATGGCCCAGGACCCCAGGTTAGCTGCCCAGGATGACCAGCCCCTGTCCCAGCAATGGAGAGCTGCTCTCCAGCTCCCCACAGCATTTCCTGGCTCAGCCATGGGAGTCACTAAGCCAAGCATATATGCAGGTCCAGCCCAGCCTTTGTTCACCCCAGTCTCCATCCTTACAGCCCTGTGTGTCCATTCTGGAGCTGTGACAAACCCTGGGTGTTTTCACTGGGTCTTGCCTTACTGATCCAGCCTTGCCCTATCCCCATCCCTAGGGAGGTGCCAGGTGTCCAGGACTTGGGCTGTCCCTGAGTGCCTCCCATCTGCCTGGTTCCTGGATGCGGGAGGGATGGACCCTGGCTGATGAGGACCCCTAGCCTGACAGACCCTTGAGGAAGCCCCAGTGGCTCCTGGTGCTGTCCCAAGCAGAGCTGCTGGAAGCAAATCTACCCATAGCAAGTATGCAAGACTGTAGCACCTCATTTCTTGATTTTTCCTTTCATAGTCTCAGTTACATTTACTTTGAAAAATTCTGAATGCTTATTCTCTCATACTGTCATAAGAATCTGTTTTCTGGTGTCAGGTGTGACGATCCTCAACAACATATGCAAGAAATAATTCCAAAGAAATAAATTAAAAATAGATAAACTCTTAATAAGCTCTTAACGAATCCTCCACAGGTATTGTGAAAGGAGGCAGTAGGAAGGGTGGGTGGAGAAACTTGCACTATCAGTAAATAGTGAAAGAAACAAGCACTGAAACCAGAAATTACAAACATTACCATTTTAGGATACATTGGGCTTTATTTACAGCAAACTAATATTATAGCTCCAGATGATATGGGGCAAGAATAGTAATAGATAGAAAATAATGATTAATTATACATGTTAAGAATTTTAGAATATAGAACACAGAACCATACGGCTCGAGAGGAAAAGAAACGGCTAACAGATGGAAAGACTTCTTTTCTCTTACTAAGCAAGGACTTACTTAAAGAAAGCAACCATGAGAAGAACACTCAACCATGAAAAGAGCATTCAAACCTTATCTAGAGGGCAACCATAAAGAACAAGAATTAGAAAACAGGATGGCACCCATCGTGAAAGCGTTGATAAAACCCCTTGCTGAAGAAAAACAAATGGTTAACAAGGACACGAATTAGCTCAGACTGATAAACTTGCAAAATCATTGCATTCCAGGGAAAGGGTGAAAAATACACTGTGAGGAAGACATACGGCCTTCCTCTCAAAGACCACTGTCCACGGAAGGAAGACCCCTACCCACAATTTCTGGGAAGATCTGCACAAGTGCGAAGGACTGATTAGCTAATTAACATATGAAATGGGAGTAGGCAGGGTTAGGTAATGAATATGTATAAGCGTCACATGAATATTTGTTATTTCACTGCATAAATGTGGGATGACTTGCCTCCTTGTGCATGCACATTTGTGGTGGAGCAATCACCCGTGCACTATAAACATACCTACTTTATAACTTCCGAGTTATGGAGTCTATTTCCGTACGTCACAGAAGTAGGATTTATTGCATTCTACACAAGTGAAAAAGTATTTAGAGTACTGTGCTTGACCTTAACCCACAGATATAAACTAAACCAGCCCACAGGATTGCACAGTCTCCAAAATCTCCCTAGGGTTTAGAGCACAGAGAAGCTGTATGCAAAAAAAAACAAAACAAAACCAAACCAAAACAAAAACAAACAAACAAACAAACAAAAACACCCCAAATTAAAAAAACCCAGCATGTTCATTCCCCAGGAGGAAACTGGCTGGTAGACTTGAGCAGAGCTAGCAAAAGGCAGAGATATATTTGCTGAGTATATAAACTCCTTTTGTTTTAAAGCTTTCCTCAGGATTTACCACTCATCTGATTTTTCACTCATATGGAACTGTCTTGCCATATGTCTTCATTGGAGAGATAGGTGAATGTACTACTTTTCAAGGTGTGTTGTTCAAGTGCTATCTGTTGAGATTTTTTTCATTGCATAAAAAGTTCACATACAACAAACCTAAAAGTAGCAAATTACAGACAAATTCCCCTGTGAAGTTCTACCCTCTCCCTGAAAATCCCTCTATGTATTCATAACTTATTTACCAAAATTTTAGTCTCTTTTTAAAATTCTCCTTGGTATAAAATCAATACAAAAATGGGGCTCTGTCATGGTTTGGGTGCTTGGGAGGGGGAATGTTCTTTTGAACATTTTGGTGTATTTTTGAATTTTTTCATCTTCTGGGGGTCGATTGGGGTTGGGGGAGAAAGCAGCTGCCTAGGGCACACCACCACACCCCAGGCTACAGTAGATAAGGAAAGAGATACAGGCAGGTCTTAACACTTCCACACCCAGAGGGAGGGGTCCTCTCTGCTTGCTAATGGACCATCATGAACCCAGCTGCACTGACAATAGCCCAGACCAGCAAGGGATCCAAAAATATCCCACTATTCAGAGTCAAAGCACCCACTGTGAGACTCCCTGCCCTTGGGGGAGGTACTGGGCACTCCCACCTGAACCTGTGGAGATATATAAGCTTTGGACTTTTGGGACTGGGGAACCTTTTTGTTATCAGATTGAGAGGAGGAACAGAACTCCAGGAGGACTGTGACTGCCACTACAGAGGAGACTCAGCCCTTCAGCAGAACTCTGACCACCGTTCCTCTCCTCAGCTTCTCTGCTGTTCTAGTGTCCCGGTCATGCCTGCTGCTTTCCTACCTCACAGCACATCTGCTGCTGCTCTGGAGTCGCTGCTGTCATTGCTACAGGAGTCTGCTCACCAGGAGTGCACCAGACAACTTTAGAATCCTTTTTTAACAGGTTTTTTTGGGGGTTGGTTTTTTTTTGGTGTGCTTGGTTAGTGTATTTGGGTGCCTGGAGGCAGGGTTTAGGTGCAGAGTGTTTTTTTTTTAGTGTACGTACATCTTATCGTCATTATTTTATACCTCTTTAAATAAATTTGTTACACCTTTAACAATTTTCTTGTCCATTTGTAAAATAAGCCTTCCCACTGTCTCAACCCAAGACAGGTTGGGTCTTCACCTAAGGGCAAGAAGCTGTCACAGCTGCCATTGCCTACACAGGTTTCATAAACAGTGGTAAGTATCTTAGAGACAGCTACTCCAAAATAGGACATTGCAACAAATAAACACCACTGGAAGGCAAACAAAAATAGTAGCATTGTTGCTTTTGCTACCTGCATTTCACTACTTTAAACAAAAACAGAAGTACAGAAGTCTTCTAGGGTAACCGGTCTCATGTGCAGCCTGCAACAAGAAGAAAAAAAATTCTTCCAAATTATCAAGCATAACATTTTGGCCAAGTTGCATACTTGTGAAGTTGTAAAAATGAGCTTGAAATACACTTTTTTTGTGGGGGTGGAGGGTTTGAACAGCACTGTATTCAGTATAAATTTTTATATCAATTAGGATAGAAAACAGGAATCTGCCCAACTGGTAATATCTTCTGACCAATATCACGTTGTCCATGCTATGTTCTTTTTATCAGTACTATCTGGAAGTATTGTTTTGCCAATTACTAGGCTTAGCATGAATGACAAAACCAGCAAAAAGACAAACCAGTGAGTTGACTGTATTAAATATAGAAAAGACATTCCATGAACAATTGCTGGGGGTACAAATAAGTCAATTAGTTTGCACGCAATCGACATCACCCCCAACAATCCCAACAACAATATTGCACGACTGACAACAGATGGAACAAACAAGGAACCGAGGTTTCCCATAGATGGAATGGGAAACAGCCAAGTCACCAGATTAAGCACATAGGATAAAGGTAGCCACATGGCCATCTCTCACTCTCCTAGCCCACGTTTACAAAGGTCTAACGTGACCGGGGCCCAGTTCCAGGGAGAGTCAGGAGGTCCTTCCTTCAACCAGGAAATTCTGTGAAGTGCATCCACTTCACAGACAGACACACCTCCCTTCCTGCAAGTGGTCCCACCTTTTATCCCCAAGCAGGACATCTGATCTTTGGTTACTCAATGCAGGTCACCTGGGGCTCATTTCCCTTATGGCTCTCCCTGCAGGGCTGGCCGCACCCTGGAGGGAAGCTAAAAGGCAAACTCACCACCTCTGTGGGACTCACCCATATGTCAACCTTAATTCGGGGCTCAAACCCCAGCATTTCAAGTATGCAAGCAATCATATTTTTGTTCCATATTTTCCCATTATAATTAATGGGTAAAAAAATCTCTCTTTTGGCTTTTAATGGTTTAATTGATTACAATTTCTGTTCTAAATTATGAAAGTTCTGAGCATGTTTACAAGTGTATGCATATTCATGTTTATAATTTCATAAAGAATCTCAGTCTGTATAAAATTGCAAGTAATTTTCTGTCTATCCTTTCTCAAGAACAACTGAAACTTTTTCAGCTCTCCGAGATGGAAAAAAAAAAGTATAGCAGCTAGCTCAAGCCTTTTGAATGTAGTCATACATCTATATGTTGGGTCAGCTAGAGGGAAATTCTGTAAAAAGTCTCTTCATTATAAATTTTTTTTATTAAGGACTGTAGCAGCTAGTTTGAAATATTAATTTATACACTTAGAAAGCTGCTCTAGCTGACTGTACTTTGAGCAATGGGGTTGCAATAGATGATCTGTAGAGGAATCTTCGAACCTCAGCTATTCTGTGTTTCTGTGATACAGTGCTTTCAGTGCAGAGATCTGATTGTTAAGATGGTCTTGGGATTCCAGGTGTGGCCTCAGCAACGTTGAGGAGAGGAGAAGGAACACCTCCCTTGGTCTGCTAGCAACACTCTTCCTAACGTAATCAGGGTACTGTTGGCATTTTATGATGTGAGGGTGCATTGCTAGCTCATGGTCAGCTAGTTGTCCACCAGGACCTCAGGTCTTTTTCTGCAAAGCTGCTTTCCAGCTAATTGGCCCATACTGTGCAGAGGACCCTCAGGTTATTCCTTATGAGAGGCAGGACTTTTCCTTTCCCTTTGTTGAGCTTGCTGTCTGCCTCTTTCTGTGGTTCGTCAGGGACCATCTGAATGGCAGTGCAACCATCTGACTTCTGACACTGTATGACTCTCTGTTTATACAAATGTTCATTATATTGAAAAATTTTTATGCCTCTTGAAGATAGAATATAGAGAATAATTCCAGTAAAAGCTTCATCTTACCAGAATCTAAATTTCTCTCTTTTTACCTAGCCATATATGAAAAAAGCATAAGCTGAAGTCAATAGTGTAGTCAAATATAGTAATCTGCATAAAGAAATATTTAGTTAAACCAGACACTGAAAAAAAAAAAAAAAAGTTGTCAAATACATTCCATAATGTCTGATTTTCTATGGAGCACTGCATGATCATTCATTCATATGCCCATTTTCAAGGTACAGCTTCACTGGGTTAATAGAATGAAGGTCTGCAAGGTTTGAAATTCACTGCCAAGGAAAGATTCATGTAAAACATGTATCTAATATATATAGCAGGTAAACAAAATGGCAAACTAATCTATTTCACCAAAAATGTTCAGTATTTGAGTTGCTAACAGTATTCAAAACAGCCAGAACAGAAAATTAAGTTGAAATACACCTTTTCATTTCAAGGGCTCTACAGACTCTTCCAAAGAGGAAGTCAGATTCAACTGCACTTGCAAGCTCTTCACGATGGATACCTGCCCAATAAACTTTGCAGCACATGACCTTACTTTCCCATAGCTAGCATATAGTTCTCTTTCCTCTCCATAGACAAGAAAAGTTAAAATTCTTACTGATAGAGACATTTCTTCCTGAATCCCTAAAATTAACATACACATACTGTTTGCATAAACAGTGTTCGTGACATACAGTCAGAATAACCAAATTATGATAGAATCATAGAATAGTTTGGGTTGGAAGGGACCTTAAAGATCATGTAGTTCCAATTGCCCTGCTGTGGGCAGGGACCCCTTCCACTAGACCAGGTTGCTCAAAGCCCCATCCAACCTGGTCTTGAATACCTCCAGTGACAGAGCATCCACAACTTCCCTGAGCAACCTGTTCCAAAGTCTCACCACCTTCATAGTGATGAATTTCTTCAAGTCTAATCTAAACCTCCCCTCTCCCAGTCTGAAGACATTACCCTTTGTTCTAGCACTACAAGCCTTTGAAATAAAAGTCCCTCCCCAGCTTTCTTGTAGGCCACTACAGTACTATTACTTTACTATTAGTATCCATTACTATTTCCCTTTCAAATACATGCTCAAAATTGTTAATACTAGGTGACTTTCAGCTGCATTTGTTGCTCAGATGTAATAAATGAAACACCTTTTACTAAATTCTGTGTGATTTTAAGTGATTTATTCTTCATTGTTATTGTCCCTTTTCCAGTCAGTGAAAACAGATTGAGATTTTTTCATGAACACTTCATCCTCGTGGTACCTTGAAGTCTTCTATCTT
>NW_008609008.1:0-38062 GCF_000691845.1 Merops nubicus
GATTTTCATCCCTTGGTTTGTGACACCTCCAATTGCTTGGGCTTGTCAAGGCTGTGGAAAGTAGTCCATCACTGTTTAAACTGGACCATGTTAACAAGTATATACTGCCAGAGCCTCTGGACACTGCAGTGTAGCCAGCCCAGGGTTTAAAGAGAGGGAACACAAGGCAAGATGCTGTGCCTGTTACTTCTGTCTGTAATTTACTATACAGCTTAAACTCTGGACCTGTTTAATGGTCCTAACAGCAGAGTTTCTAGGCCAACAACTAAATCAGCTGCAGTGCTCTGCATCTGCAGACAGCACTTATGATTTACAAAATTTAATAAGCTGCTCCCTCAAGATGTTTTTTTTCTCCAAGACAGGTTTTATAATGGTTGCCAAAAAGGTTGTCAAAGGTACAAATACCCGTTCGTATAATGAAACTTCAGTTGTTTTCTTTGTTTACAAAAGAGCACATAGACAATCTCCAAGTATTGCTAATTCATTAATAATGAATAAATTCTAGAAAGCTCCACTGGCTAGCCATGGTAAATATATTAGTGACTCTTCCAGCATTGCTCTATGGTAGTGGTATTTCTTGGCCAGCAGTGTGGTGAGCCACTGGCAGCTGGAGGGCAGGCACAAGGAGCGAGGTCTTATACTGTCTCATTTGTAGCCTATTTCTTTTTAAATGAGGGTTGCATGAAGCCTGAGTTCCCTGTTGCACTCAGGCATGGCTTTTCAATGCTAAGTTCCCACTACATTTTTAAGCAAAAAAATCTTTTTCTGGTGTATTGATTTCTATTCAAGTTATCATAACAAATTATACATCCTTTAATTAAAAAGACTGACATACATCAAAGACCCAAGGTGACTTTTAAAGTTAACAGATTTTGTTTATATGGGCTAGTTAACTGTATTTGCCTGTTTGGAAGAAAGAAAAAAATGCAGATTTTAATTTCTCACTGTAATTTGCACTTTTTGAACATAATAAGAAAAAAATTCTTTAAGATCTGCAATATTTTATGTAACATTTTTATTTTAAATCTTTAAATAGTTTATCCCCTGAATATACCATCAGCTTTCATTAGATGTAAATGTAACCTGTCATATTTACAGACAGTGTCCAGCTTCAGAGCTCTTTGCCCTCTCAATCTACCACCATTCGTGTTTCTTCCTCTCAGTTCTTGCCTAAGATTTGGGGCGCAATTTCCCAAAATTTATTAGTCAGTACTTGCATACAGCAACATATCTTCCGTTAATAGTATAACTTCTCAGCGTAATACTTACTAAACTCTGCAACAACTATTTGCTACAAGACAAATGAGTAAAATACTTTGATGCAATTCTTCTACCATTTTTGGTTGTAAGGCAACTAGATTATTTTAAAAAAAATTTGGTCTAATAAGACAATAGTCTCCTTCTTAGATTTAAACAGTCTGGAAAGTAGTTCCCTCCAAATAAAGATGTGAATATGGGAAAAATAATAGAGCTATTTCATTTTTGAAAATTGTATTTCTATAAATGAGAAAAAGAAAGTCTTCTTCAGTGGAAATTACTTATATTTTGACAAAACCCACATGCTTTATAGTCCTACTTTTCTAAATTCACTACTTTTTTTTCATGTTCATTTTGTTCATACATATATGTATGCACACATATATACATATATGTATTACCCTAGTCTGTTGCCTGTGTATCACATATCAGAGAAATGTTAAAAAAGTAATATCCCCCTGGTTTTCTTACAAAATGTTGAAAATCTGATTTTCCACTTGAACTGTTTTCAATAGTAGAAAAGTTGTCCTGTTGAAAGTACAGGAAAATACTATTTACTCCTCCAAAAATGCCAAGACATGAAGCTTCTCACAGAGGTAACCCAGAGGCACTCATCTTCCGTTGCAGGGTACTGTTCCTGTTGTGGCTACTTGCATTTTGGTGTCTATCATTGTTTAAAACTTAATCATTCTTCCTCTTCAAGATAATTTTCCTGGTGCAAAAATAACCAGTCATTCCAAGTCTTTAAATCAGTTTGTTTCCTGTGTCCTGTTTCCTGTCTTCCATTGTTCCATCCCTTCTCTTCCCCACACCCATCTCCTCCAGCTTTCCCCATTACATGGATCACATTCATGTAAATTATTCCTATATTTTTCACTCAGCCTAACCCTGAGGGAGTATTACACCTATTAGAAATGTGCAGATTTTAACAGAGCTGTTTGGGAAGAATGGCTTAAATATGGTGATAAATGTGAGAAAATTTGAAAAAAACCAAACCAAACAAACCAAACAACAAACTGCCTGCAGTATTTTCTTTCCATTATAGGGAATTTTTATGGATGTATGGCAAATCAAATTGGAATCATTGGCTTTTTTTTCAATTCTAGTTATGTATTTCAAATGATAAGAAGTGTTATTATTGTTGTTGTTATTGCTATTAATATTATTAGAAGAAACAATATTTTTCTATGCAATTTGAGTAACAAGGCAAAAGTATTTTTTTCTATCACAGAACTCCCCTTTTAATTTTACTGTTTTACTGCTTAGCATTGTAAGTATACAATATGCAGTTTTTAAGGTCAAGCAGAAAGGAAGATTTTCTTTTCCAAACATCTGTCAACAACCACATGGAAGAGAAGACAGTACTAACATAATTTAATGTGCTTTCACTCAGTGAAAAATGTTCTTTGGACACTATGTCATGACATGTACTTTAAGTAAAGCTTTTCTTAGGTGCTTTATCTTACACTATATGGCTTTACTTTTCTTGCACTAATATTTTTCAGCTTCTTTATTGTTTGAGGCTACAAATATGTCAGAAAAGGCTCATAAGGTTTATTTATTCTTCTGGCATTCAGGGCTCATTGTGATAGGAAAGAGCAGCTTCCACTCTGCAGATGGCAGGAGAACCAGTTCCAGGGTTTGGTGAACCTAGAGGTCATCTGTGACTGCTGGAACACAACTAGCCCAGTGATTAAGCAGCAGGTTTGACAAGGGTAGGTGTGGCAAGATGTGTGAGTTTGAGATGCCCTTTTCCAGCAGGGGCTGCTGCAGGGCAGTAATAGCTACATGTCCTCAAGGAACTTTAAAATTATTTTCAGTTCCCTCCTCTCCTCTCCCCCCATTTACATTTAAAGCAAACATATTATGAAACTATTGGTTCTGTTGAGTCAGAAAAAGGAAAAAGTCACTGAAGAATATTAAATCTGGACTGAGACAATAAAAATGCTCTTGGATCCTTCAGTAAAATACATCTAAGCCTCATTGGAATTATCCCTAAGGATAGAAAAGACTTGCAAATTTAAGATTTAAACCATAAAATTCTATTAATTGCAAAACAGTATATCTGAAAAGAAGCAAAGTGTTGCAAAGAAAATAAGTTTTAAATTTAGTATGGAAACTCTTACAGTAACCATAACCTGTGTAATGTGCAGGGTTCAAAGACATCACCTGTCCAACACAATGAGGAACTTGGGGATCCAGTGGAAACCAAAAGTATTCTGAAATGAAATACTATCAGATAATGTAAGAGTCTCTAAAGGCATAAAGTTTATAAGGAGAGACATCTTTTCAGGCCAGACTGCAGAATCAAAATATGTAGGTATTCTTCCAGACTCAAGGGGTGACACATACATTTTTTCCAACTTTACTGGAACTCTCCTTTTTCAGATAAGAATTTTATGGCTAGATTACAATATTTGTGTTAGCCTATATAAATTACCTTTGTGAAAGTAAACACCTCCAGAGAGGAATTCAGCTCATCCTAAAGGGGTAGGTCAGGTGAATTACCTCCAGAGGCCTTTTCTCACCTTTAACTGTGAAAAAAGCTGGCTAAGACTTAAATGTTTGCATTCTGTATGTTACCATGGTATGAATCCTGATTATTTTGTCTCCTACATGCTTATACCACAACAGCTGCAACATTGTTGCCTAGTATTTTGTTATAAATAACACATCTTGAAAGATTTTATAGGACCTCAAGAAACTTTTTCTTCACTTTTCTCATATAAAAGTTTGGTTGCGTTACCATTGTCTCATTTATTAAAAAAAATAAAATAAATTATTACTCCATATTGCTACTTGTCATCTGAAAGAAAATAATGAATTGTGGTGCCAAAGGAACCTACGTACTGACAGAGCAAATTGTGAGATAACACCACTATTCACATGCCAGTGCAAGCACGACCTCAAATTAATAAATAAAAAATAGTGTGTGAGGTAAAGAAGGCTTGTATTAAGGTATGATCCTTGTAAGAAACAGGACTTTCCTTGAATTGATCATAACAAATACATTTATCCTTGGATTAAAAAAAAAAAAAAAAAGCCAGTGAGAAAACTTGTTTTCAGAGCTTAATGAGAACTCTGTGCAGACAAATTTGTAATACAAACACATACAGTATACACAGCAATTGACGTACAAGCCATCAGCTTAGATATAATGATAAATATATAACAAAGTAAATTGACAAAATGGTTTAATTTGTCTTTAGCTACTTTCCTGTGTATTATTACTTAGGCTCATGACATCCGGAATTATAGGTCATGTAATTTCACAAGCTTTAATTTTTTTCAACAACTTGTTAAAAAAAAAAAAAAATTAGTAGTGATCTCTAATGAATAATTTTCTTTTTTCCCAGGCTGAGACAAATCATAGAATCATTAAGGTTGGAAAAGTCCTCTAAGATCATCGAGTCCAACCATCACCCAACACTACCATGACCACCAAACCCTTTGTCCCGGTTGCGCAGGGCCAGGGCTGTTGTTCCCTTTGGGCTTGGGTTTTTCTCCCTTCTCTCCCTCCCGTATGGGGGTGGGGGGTGAGCGAGCGGCCCCGCGGTGCCCGGGTCCCCCCTGGGACTGGACCACCGCACTATGTCATGAAGTACCACGTCTGCTTGTTTCTTCAACACCTTCAGGGATGGTGACTCCCGCACCTCCATGGGCAGCCTGTTCCAGGGCTTGATAACCCTTTTGGTGAAGAAGTTTTTCCTAACATCCAACCTAAACTTCCCCTAGTGCAACATAAGCCCATTTCCTCTCATCCTATTGCTTGTTACCTAGGAGAAGCGACCAACGCCCACCTCACTATAACCTTCTTTCAGGTAGTTATAGAGAGCACTATGGTCTTCCCTCTGTCTTCTGTTCTCCAGACTAAACTATTCCGCTTCCCATAAACTACAGTTTTAAAAATAACAAAGATATTTCCCAACTATATTTCATATGTTCTCACCTGTTATTTTTTGATGGATCATGATTTTATTGAAATAAAATGAGGCTTTTTCTTTAGGTATTGCATAAGGGCGCTTTTTACATTTCAGGCTGAAAAAGTTCCAAATGCATTAAAAGATTGTCTTTGAAAACCTGAAGGACTCAGTTCTGATATTTCACTGTGTTTTATCATCCTAGAAACTGCCAACTTTATCCCCTTTTTCCAGTCATGGGACTGCTGGCTACAGCTTGTAAAGCAAGGTCCAATTATCTACAGTAATTGCATATCTAATCAGAAAAAGAGTGTTAGATTTTTTTTTTGGATCAAATATGTCTTCAATCTGAAGTGACTTCAGTGTCTTGATTAATTGTAAATAAAAGCTTGTGTAGAAGTATTTAATTTTACACTGTTTTTACTTTTACATTTTGATCTAGATATTGTGGGTAGATTAAATTTATGCTCAGGAGGAGAGAGAATTTCCTGGATGATCTGTGGTTCAGTGAGACTTCATTTGAACTGTGGAAGTGTCAGCTGCAGACATCTAATTTAGGTTTGTTGCCAGACTTGGTTTCTCAGTTTCTCCTGTAAAGATTGTTTGAGTGAATAATGAAGTATTCAGGGAACCAGAGTGGTCCAGATTTCATTCTTTTTTATTTTAGGCACTTAAAAAAAATGTCTGCACTACCCAATCCTTACTTAATGGTTCACAATATTTCACATTGTGACCTAAAGACTCCAACAAAATATTCAGTTCTCTTAAGGTTAAAAATTCTTTCTGGAGATCATCTACTCATTATGGAGCAGATAGGTAGGATGGATTTGTGCTTACATATGTGAAAGTTGTTCATGTCTGTTAAGTGTGTAATCTTGGACCAGAAGATTGCCACTTCTGTGATTTTTTTTAAATTCCAGTTCTTTCCTAAAGCACATCTAAAAGTAAGTAGTTGAACATAAGCATTTTTCATACAAAACTTTTTTTTTTTTTTTTTACTTCTGAAGTACTTATGCTGACTTATGTACAGTTGTTTAGCTTCCTAGCCATCTACACAAGTTTGGAAGCAATGAAAAGCACAATTTCTGATACTTTCTTTTGTTATGGTTTTCAAGAAGAGCTTTTTAAAGAAAGGTCACCAAAAAAGTAGCCAGATTTCAGAAGAGTTCAGCAGTGAATGTGCTGAGTTTTAGAAATAAAATCTGCATGATTCAGCTCTGGATAAAAGTTACAATAAGAACTACCCACTCACTTCAAAATATGGTTTATAATATATTACAGGAGATAATAAGTGTGAACAAAGCCTGCACTACTTAGATCAATGTTTGTTTTGATATGTTAGTTTTGCCAATGAATTCACCAGGATGAGGATGGTATCTATCATCATTTGTTATATTTGAAGCAAAAGAATTTGTCTTTAATGCTTGATGACACAGAAATATTCAGTCAATGGGACACAGACATCTTTCTTCCAGCACACCACTTACAAATCTTTAGCAGAGGTGGTGGATAAGCATGCTAGTCTTTCATACATTAGACATACACACTCATAACTCATTCAGACAGCATCTTACTTGGAGGAGGTTCCTGAAAAAAAACATTGATACAAAAGATGTGTTAAAAAAGATCAATGACAGAATGCTACTGAGAATCAAACTCATGTAAAGATCCTTAGAGTGGCAGAATATAAAGTGAAAGAGGTGCTGTCACTCCATTTTTATCTCTTTGATCCCATGTTCAAGACTAGCATAGGCCTGCCCTGGTGCTTAAACTGTAGCACTGTTACAAGAGCAGCTATTGAGTTTGGCACTATTGAGAACGTAATACCATTTATTGAAGTCAGATTTTACTGATTTTTAACACTGACACAATTTCTTTAAGGGCAGGTCTAGTAAGAGTTTCATTTGTGTTTCTTAGGAGCTTCCAATTAAAAACAAACAAACAAATAAAAAAGAAACAAAAAAAGGAACAAAAAAGAAACAAAAAATTAAATCAAATATCTCATCTCACAGCTGTGTAAAGGGTATGTACAGGACTTCATAACAGATATGACAATGAAGTGGAAAACATTTACATTTTCTAATTTATTTCCATAACATGACTGGAAAACTACAGATGAATAATGCTAATTCACCTTCTGATGCATGGAGATGCATTAATATCACACTGCCTGCAAATATGTATTTTTAAAGAAAATATCCTGTTTTAAAAATTTCTGGATTTTATTTTTTTTTCAAAACTAATTTAAAAAAAAAAAAAGGATTGATTACTAAATATATGGAGAGGTTATTTCAAAGACCTGCTTTGCTCTCTGTGATTATAGATGATGTCTCTGATTTATTTTCTAGGTCAACTTCAAGTCACTGGTAATACTCAAGTCTTAACATGAATCTGTATCTTAACTTCAGGAGAGAAAAATTGCCAACTTTTGAGCTGCAGGATTTATCCCTTAACTGAAATTAACCCAAAGTTGACACATCATTGTGAAGTGGCAAGGCAAGATGAAGCATCAGAATAACACATGCTGGAGCCAAGTTTTGCCTCACACAGGGCTAGATTCCCAAGTCATGTGGGGAAACTCAGAAAAATTTTGGACTTGTTCTGCTAACATTGCCTTAGTATGAAATGAAATGAGGTGAAATGTAATGAAATTTCCAGCTCTGTGAACTGAATGGAGAGAAGAAGCATGAAGTACGTTCATGTCACATTTCCCTGGGACTTGTCTGCGATCAGCTTCTAATATTATGCACCTCAAGTATCCCATTTAAGAAGTGGCAAAGTAGAGGCCTCTCCCCATTCACAGGTACAGCTTTCCAAATTGTTGTTGTATGCCTCTTTGTAGTGCACTGGAGGGGGAAGCCAGTGACTTGGGTTTTTATGTGTAAGAAATATCACATACAAACTGAATGACTAAGTTTGTGGTAGCTATGAGAGGTTCTATGAGACATGAGTGATCCTTTAAAAAACATATGTTTGGCTAATTTTCTGCTCAGTACTAGATTTGCCATTTATTTTCTGTCCTTCACACTGTCAGATCATAAAATGTGGTGATAAGGATAAAGGCTGAAACAGCATTGTCTTGACTGAAACAATGAAAACTTCTGAAATTTTGTCAAGTATCTCAAGTATTTCCTTTTTTTTAAATCAAATTTTACATGATTAAATATATATATTCCAAGGATCGTGCACTTATTTTTATGTATTTCTCCATAAAACAGCATAAGTAAAAGGAGCATAAGCTGTAGACTACACAGACACACATGCTCAGAACTGCACACATACTCCAGTCTTTAGTTTGTATATGTGTGCTGCACAAAGCACAACTGAAAATCAGCGGTCACTTAAAATGCCATAGTCTGGAGTATGCCTGAGCTGTGCTGTCAGCATGGGAAATGAATTCAAATAATAGGTGCCATTACTGTAGAATGAAACTATTAGTTAAAGTTCACAGTGCTTGACTAGATCATTTAAACCTTTTTTTTAAAAAAAAAAAAATAAATCTTGAAAGCTTGAATGTTCTTCTTCCTTAATTTAAGCAGGGACTCAAAGTTTAACCAAAAGAATCTGGAAATAAATTCCACTGCCAACCTCCTGGTTCAAGTTCCAAAGAATAGAAAGCAAAACTCCCTGTGCACAGTGCTAACTAGTATCACAGGAGTGTCAAACTCGACTTGAGGTGGATTGACATGTCATTATTCTTCTAATTCTTGCTTCTTTTTTAATAATCTGCACCTGACCTCTGGTGTGTATTTTTGTGACACTTATTAGCAATCTACAGGTCTGAGAAAACTGTTGTTTATCCATCTCTTACCTGTGAAAATGTTAACAAGACGAGACGTGCAGCAGTGTCTGGTGCCAGCTGGAGGTCATGGATGGAGTGAAGAAGTGCCCGACATGTCTCTCATGGTGGGCATTGCAACGTGTCTCACTGGAAGGAGCAGGCTGAGTGATCTGACACTATTAATACCAACAGGACCTCAGTGTATGCTACATCCATTTGTCCCTCGGTTCCAGGAGTAGAAGTGTGAAGCTATTAGCACACCTCATTCACATCCCAGATACAAATGTTGAAATAGCTCCACATGGCAGATGAACAAACGAATTCATTAGGCTTATTCTTGTCCACATGTAATGAAGTGCCTGATGGCGACTGCCCCTGCTATTTGAAATCAAGATTGAGAGACTCGAGGCTACAGATTTACTGAATTTCAATCAACCAGGATTCATCTTTTCTTCCTCTTATTTTTCTTTTGTGAGGGGCTGCTTCAGAACAACTAAGTCTCATTGACTAAAACAGTTACTTTGATTTCCAGACCTGCATTATTTTCACAATAGGCTAGTATTAGTGGCATTTCAATTTTGGAAAACTGACATACATTAGAAGGTTTTTAGGGTGGGACAGATGCCTCACATGCAGTACAGTTTTAAATTAAGTTTTCCTCTCCCTCTTTCTGTCTATGAGTGAATGGCTATAAGTGAAAATGTACATTTATTTGTGAGTATCCCTGTGTATGTGAATCACCTACAGACAGAAAGCAAAATAACTATGCAAATATCATACTATATATATCTGTATGCATGTATTAGTGAATAAAAATTAGCCTCTTACTGTAATACACACAAAACATTTTTGCAGGGGTACATACAAAAGTGATATCTCCTTTCCCTTTCTCTCTCTCTTCCCCTTCCTTTTCCTGTTTGCCATCTTCTTCTTCCCCCTTGTATCCTGCTCTCTTCCCCCTCCCATCTCCCTTCCTCCCCCCTTCCCTTTATCCCCTCTCTCCACTCCCCCTGTAACTCTCAGTCTCTTTAGTTCTCGGTCTTTCTTTTTCCTGTGCCAGACTCTCTTCCTCTTCTCTCTCCTTTTCCTTCTTTCCTTCTTCTTTTCCCTCCCCACCCCCCATGTGTAATGGCTTGCCTTTTTTTTTTCTGCTAAAAACATTCTCTTTCTTTTGCAAATCATTCGGATGCTTCAGCCCATGCTGAGCTGGCGCAGCCACTAACAACTTCTCGAAAAACCCATTTCTTGTACAGCACATGAAATGGTGCTCTTCAGCAGACAGTGGAAGCAAAGCATTCAGCCCTTTCAATTTTTATTTATGGCAATGGGGAGCATATTGCTGGAGGCACTAAAAACAGGTTTACTTTCTGAAGGAGCCAAATTTGTCTCAATTGTCTTTGGGTGGAAAACTGTCTGTCCCAATAGTCAGTGGAAACAGGTCTGCTGATCTCCCTCTACCTCTTACTCTGAATTTTAAGTGTTTTGTGAACGGTTATACACCTTTATTCTTAATCATATTAGTATAAGTCCCTCACCTAGGACCTACTGTAAATGGCAGAAAGACTCACAAATTTGAGAAGACTTTAATTCTGGCACTAACAAACGTCCCACTATCTTAGCCTTTCACAAGTGAGACAAATAAAAAAAATGATATTAAGCACTTCTACCAAAAATAAATTCCAGTTATTTTCTGAATTTTTTTTTTTTTTTTTTCTCAGCAGTTCCCACAGTTGCAGGCTATCACAGGCTTTGGAATATGACATTCTTTTATTGGCTTGTTCCTTTTGAAACAAACTCCAAATCATTGTTTTGTTTTGTTTTGTTTTGTTATGTTTTCTTTTGTTCTGTTATGTTTTGTGTTGTTTTGCTCTGTTTTGCTTTGTTTTGTTTTGTTTTAGGGGCTCATGGGTTTTTGAAATAAACTCCCAATGTCTTACAAGTTTTAACTGTGCTCATAAGTACAGAAGTGGGCAGTAAATAAGAAAGATTAAACATTCTATAGCCAGGTTATAGAGGTACAGCAGCAAAAAAAATAAAATAATAATAATAAAAAAATCCTGCTGCATTCTTTCTAAATGAACAAAAAAGCATAATTGGAAAAAAACATTTTTATGTTCTCTTACATTAGATGGGGCCACTGAGTGAAACATTCACTGATGAATTACTCCTCTAATCTGTGGAGGAAAAACACCTACTAGTGAATTAAAGAGACCTGGAACAGAGCCATGAGAACTAAATGGCTAAAAATGAAAACAGGCAAACATTTGAAGATTATTCTACAGAACACAGATCTTTCAACACCTCCTCCTTTTCCATAGCTAATTCATTGTCATGGAAACTGAATTTATCAAAATGTTCTTGTTCACTCCTAGTGACCCAGTGAGTCGACTTACAGAGCTGGTGAAAGGTAACTCAGGCTGAAGCAATTTTTACAAATGATATGCAGCAGTTCATATATCTGTAAATTTTGAATGGTACCATTGTGCTTCCCAAATAGTTTCCCCTAGTCTTAAAAGACTCTTTTTGTCTGCAAGCTAGAGGTGTCTGAAACCCTTACTAATAACTTAGCATGGGAGACATGTATGAGTTTAGCTCCTTTCTTCCCCTCTCCTTTCCTTTAATTTGTTTTTCTTCTTACCCTGTGAATATATGCTAAAATCCTGTTATTTATGTCTTTTATTTACCTCATACATTCTCCACAGCATTTTACTGTGTTGGTCTGTAGCCCAAGGATGCAAAAATCCTTCATCACCTCATCACAAACATCTCTCCTTATCTGTTGGTGAAGGTAGGTGTTGACTATCAAGTGTAATACACGACTACTGTATGCAGCCAGCTTTGCCAATTCCCAAATAACCCTGGAACTCTAAGTGCTTTCATCCTGTCTCACAAGATGGGGTTGCTTGTATTTCTTCATCGTACAGGAAAATTGGCATATAATTATTTTGAAGGTTTTTCAGCTTCCATGTCACTGCCAAGTTCCGTCAAGGTTGATTTTTATTTTATGTTAGCAATTAGTGACTTGTTGTCATGGTAACCACACTTCACATGATTCTTGAACTTAAATGGCTGAATGTGATCATACAGCAGCCCTTCCATCTTTAGCCTCAATAGTTAAAGTCTTGTTTTTTGTGTGTGATCTTGATTACAGAATCACATAAAATATCTATAAACACACAGAATAATAGCAGAGGGCTACATCAATTAAAATGGAGTATTCAATAATTCATTCTTTAATTAAAGCTCTTCCTTTTCCTACTGCTGTAACCTTTCAAGTGTTAAAGCAGACATAAGAGGTATTCATTTGTATGAAATATCTTTTCTAATGAGCAGTTTGTGAAACAATAATGAAGAAAAACAAAAAAAAATGAGGATTTTAAATACTTTTTGCTTATACTTAATGCAAAGACTGAAAACAAAAACACTTTAGAGAAAATATTTTCTAGGGGATAAATCTGTGTTAGAGGTTACAGATGTCATGTATTTATCTACAGAGATAGGGATGCATTCAGTTCAGCTTTGTTGATAAACAGATTAAATGATTAAGGTCATGAGAGTCAAAGAATATGTTCTAGTATATTGTGAATAACAGAGACATCTGTATTGGGTCATCCGCTAAATATGCTGTATTTGTAAATCAAAATCTGAAAATTTTACTCCAAAAACTACAATTTTCAATAGTTTATCACACTGAAGTATTAGTACATTACCTTTTTTTTTTTTTTTTTTCATGTGAGTGGTGTCTCCACCATTTAGAAATACTCCAGAAATAGTTCTGCATCATAAAGGCCTGATTCCATTGAAGATTTTTTAGATTATATTTCTACAATAGTAGTGACAGAGTAAGCTGAAACAGACCAATTTAAGTACCTGCAGGGAGTCTCGTATTCCAGAATGTGATATTTGTATGGCTGCGGTTCATCCACTTCCAAACTCTCTGGAAATTTCTATTCACAAGTCTGTGTGCACACACATGCATATGTGTATGTGTGTGCATGTATACACATGTGTGCGTGCGTATGCATGAGTTATGTAGATATGACTACTATATTTTAAATTCACAGCCTGTACCAATTTAATTGCCTAGATAAATGGTTCATATGGTTGCGTGTTCATGTCTCTCTCTGACTCTTGAAAAACTGTGAATGGCCTGTAATCAATAAGAGTTCAAGGTACTTGAACCTCATAGGGAATGTTAAGAATCAGCCCTGGACACATGAAATTATAAATGTCACTCTTGTGAATGCTAACCAGTAGACACGGTAATTTTTGAAGGCTTTCCTGGTGCTTGAAGAATAAGAAGACTCGGTCTTGGAAGAACACCACACTTTTTATTAAACTTTTCAAAAACTTATTTGGAATATTAGAACTAAATGAAAATATCAGTTAAAAGAAATTATTTCCTAAGGTAACAGCTGAATTCAGTGTTATTTTCCCCTATATCTCCTCCCATGTATTGGAAACTCATTAGCTGGACTCATTAACTTTACACAGGAAAGATAGCTGTTTGCGTTCAGTGATACAAAAGCAAATGTAGCATGATTTCAACATGCATTTGCTGTGTTCAGAGGTTGCTGACAAAGAAGCGATTTTGAAGTATTTTAATGGAAAAACACTAATTTATTCAGTAAGACATAATAATATCAAGCATTTTATTGGATATTTAAAAAGAAAAAAGAAAAAAAATAGGGGTAAAATTGTCCATTTCCTATACTTGTGGTGGTAAATATGTGTCAGAAGGTAACATATTTATGAAATTTAATGTATTTACTGATTGTTTTTATTACTACTTAAGAGAATAAGTACATGCTTCACTATTTGCTGTATGTTTCTCTGCTCACTCAAGTCCCAGGAAATCAAAGCAATTCTGAAAACCATGTAGAAAACATTGAGAGGCCAGAATTTGCCTCATGTTAAGATACATTGAATTCCATGTTATCATACTAAGTACTCTATTTACTGTTGTAAAACTGTGAATTTGGGCTTTAAGCTCTTTTTGAACTCCTCTTCTTTGTTAATGTGTCAGGTTACTCTTGGTTCCTTTTTCTTCAAAATTGCTTCAAATGTATCTATACAGTCCTAACTTCCCCTAAAATTTATTAGTACAGTCTGTACTTACAAGTTCTAAAATCACAAATCTAGTATCAATAATAACATTAGCCCTTTGGTAGCTACAACATGTACAGAATCTTTCTCAAACGCTTCTAGTATATCTTGGTGTGTTTCCTATTGCTTTAAAGAGTTGTGTTAAATTAACACTTCTTACTAATTGTACTCTGTTTCCATAAATATGAGAAATTTTATCTTTTGTAATGTAGAGAATGAAAAGGATCAGCTTACTAATTCAAATTTATAGAATAGTGAAACATTTGACCTTTCACTTTTATTCCCTGGAACTATTGCTATTATTACAGCAATTTTAGAGAAAATATTATGAAAATAAAAATGCAGAATAGTTTTCTTCGATATACACAATTAGGCAAAAAAATGCTGCTCTAGAATCCAATGTAAGTGTAATTTCAAAGCAAGAAACTATAAACCAGCTGATTTCCTTTATTGTGTGGGATTTCTTTGCAGTATTATTTCAGTCTTGTAATATGTTTAACATTTTTGTACTTGGATAGACAATAGAATATGACAGGTTCTTTGACAGTTTGCTAACACAAATTAACCTCATTTGTGGGAAAACCGACTGTGTGTGAACATCTACTTTTCCAGTGCTTTGTAAGACAATCTAGATTGTTGACTTTCTGAGATGTCTGCTTCCTTGATTTTAGGCATTCTAAAAGCACGTAATATAACATGTATCTTATGATAGGCTTGCATATGGATGATCTTGTAAAAAAGACATACTTGACACCTTTTTTCCAGCTAATCAAAATTCTCAGCATTGTACCTGTAAAACACTACTGCTTTGTGTAAGATGTCATTGGGGTAACATAGAGGGCTATTTGGTCATGGTTCTTTTTTTTTTTAATTCATAAAGAAACCAATCAAATTAAGCTCAATAGCAAATATTTCACAACAGGAATTTATCACATAGAGATAATATTAGCCTAAGGGAAATCCTTAGGATTATATTTGTTTCTTTATTTCTGACTAGTCTGACAAATAAATAACTGTCTTTAGGATCAAGGAGAAGAATACACAAGAATCTGGTGTCAGTGCAATCCCTTTAGAAAATGATGGTAACCAAAATAATTATTACACTTTTCTTATTTTGCTAAATTTCACATTGGTTGAGGCTTAGAATTCTTTTATAATTACAAAAGAGATAATTTCGTAAGTTGAGTGAGGATGATGAATAGTATCTATGAATCCTGTCTAGCTACCTTTTAAAAGCATGTGTATTTGTCCTTTCAGTTTAAAATACACTATTGAACACATTTTTCATATAGCTAAACAACAGAAGAAAATACAAAATCTTATATAAACCCCCTGCTGCCTTATAAATAGATAGTTTGTTGTGTAAAAGTCCTGGTACTGATGGAAGGACCAAGAAAGTTTCATTTGGGAGGGTGTGTGTGTGGCAGAGAGTGGCATTTTCTAGTCTGAATTTTGTAATGAAAAAAGATGTATCTTTAAAAAGAAGTATTTGCTTTGTGTAGTAAATAAATAAATAAATTTTAAAAGATTGATTTCTTCTTTAGTACTCTAAGCCTGGACTGAAAATTTTCACTTTAGGCTACCTTTTCTGAAAGTCTTTGCTATCAGTTGTATTTGTTCTGGATGACCTACATTCATGGTGGCAAAACCTTTAATGTATAATCATATCATCATATTCTCTGTACATGCCACATATGTTAGAAATAAACTATTTTAGATGCTTTTCAAAGCATTAAAGTATGTTTATGGATTATTTCCTCTACTGTTAATATAAAATTAGATCCCTTGGTTACTGTAGCTCCAATTGTGTGCAAATTTCAGAGGGAGCCTTTGAAACCTCTGAATATAGCTTAAAAGAGTTTCTCTATATCTAAAATGTCATGACATTAACATCCAGTATCTTGGGATACTCCAAACTTAGAAACTGGGGAACTGATCCTTTCCAGTAGCATAAAGCTCTAATTTTTAGCCTTATAAGTCCTCAAAGAAATGGACTTACCTTCTGACATTTTAGATAAAAAAAACAAACGTTTGGTGAGTCCTGCTCATCCTTTATATTGGGAAGTCATTTTCTGAAGAAAGTTTACTGACTTGAAAAAAGAAAGTAATGCCTCCCTGTTATACTTAATTTAAAATAATAATAATTTTAAAAAGCCCTACTGGTTCTTTACAGGTATTCTGTAGTTCTGATTTTTATAGGAGGAAATCTAGGTCATAAAATCTATGCTAATTAATCACAAAGATATACAAATTATCTTATAATTAGCTGCATATTTATGAAAGTGGACATACTTATGTAGTTCTGTGTGAAATGAGTTTGAAGATGAAGTTATATATTCTTTTTATGACCAGGGAAAGGAGATTTTATTTGCTGCTATTAAAAAGAAAGTTCAGTTAAAGGAAAAAATAGAAAGGTAGTGTGTGCTTAGCTTTTCTTTAACCTAATGCATATCAATGGTGATTGTATATTTTGGGTTTTTGTTTGTGGTGAGACTGAATCTGTAATTAATTGTAGATATGAATATGAAAAGAAATTTAGTATCTCAGTTCTCTTCAGTAAAGTGTTTCATTGAGCTGGCTGACAAATCAGTGTCTGAAGTAGCATGTCACGGTCAGGCTGCTTTTCCATTTAGGGCCTATTGTGCAGTGACTGAAAAATGGCAGAGTGGTTCAGCTCCATTTCCTGAATAACCTGGAGGACCTCAGGGGAAAAGGGGAAAAATCTACTGTGTCTCAGAGACTGTTGGATATAACCTGAATTCTTGGCATGCACGTAGCATATTTCTCTTGCTTGCAATACTTTGTGTTAAGCCTGGCTTTGACTAGTGTGATGGGAATATCAGACATCTCCCTGGAGTAACATTTTGCAGTATAACAAAAATAATACGCAGTTACCTGTGTGTTGCACGGGAAATTATATATATGTTTCTGAGCTGGATCAGTAATGCTCCTTGATATTATACATGCCAATTTACATAAGTGAACTTGCTTTCTTAACATTACATCCAAGAATTCAGAGCTGTGAAATGCCTCAACTATTTTATTCTGCCTAGGTAGCTTGGAAAGACCTTGTTTTTAAAATGCAAATGTTTGCAGCAGTATGAAATTTGTAGCTTGGATGGTATGGAAAGAAGTGAGACAACCAAATTCTACAGTTTATGTTAAAACATGCAGTCCAAAATGACTTGAGAAATTTATCTACCAAACTGCATTTTGGTTTACACTAACTTTATGACCTACATGTTATCTCCAAGAAATATATATTATTTGTAAATATGTACATACATAAACAAATCGTACATTAAAGGTATAGATCTAGATACATATATTGATCTTTTTAATATAGAACAGTTTCAAGGTTATAGCTATAATTTCCTATTTCACAGGAAAACAAGACTTTTAAATCATATGACCTAAATATTTTGTTTGCATCTTGTCTGACTTACTAATAAACTATACAAAAGATCAGCACTACCAGTGATGACTCGGGAAAGGCCAACAGTTTTGCAGCAGAAAAAATGGAATATTTAGAGAATGAAAACTCAGAAGCCTTTTGGATTTATGTAAGCAGCAAGTGCTTGCTAGATACTGAAGTCATGCGTGGTTCAATGTAATTCAGATGTCAGTTGAACTGTTCTATTTTCCTTTTACATTTTCTCTTCCTTTCTCTGTTTTCTTATTTTATATTGTCTACTTCCTAAGTGTAAGATTCTAAACTGGTTATTCTTAGTTATCCAGCTATCAGAAAAGACTCTTAGAGAGATAAGAATGGATAAAATTGGATAGATTTTTTTTTTTTTCTCTCCAGCTTTTCCTTCTCTCTGACAGATGTTGACCATGATCTGAAGTGAATTTTATCCCTAAAGTAGCTTTATAGAGCAATTCTGAAGTAACCCTCATAGGCTGAGTTCATTGTTAACAATTATAAACTGCACTTTCACATTATCTATCATGGCTTATCACAAAGAATCCCTGTTATTCTCTCTAGTCAATTCAATAGCCCTGACAGTTCTGCAGTGGCAGTGATGTGTGTTTGCATGTACTTGGGGCATGGAAGCATCCGTCACTGATACTTTCTGTTCCTGGGAGGCCTTGCACAGAGGCAGGATTGATCAAATGGTCTCCTACAGGGGTGCCGTTGCTGCGGGCCGATCATTTAGGGTGGCCAACCAAAAACAAAATTGAGGCAAATAAAATAAAAAAGAACACAGAGGTAGCTGGAGGCAGAAAACAACTGTCAGTCCATTCTTTTGTTATAGCTGTGCTTCAAGCGCCAGTGCTTGTAAGAAGCTCCAAAGTGGCCCTAGGACGAAGCTCTGTAATTGGAGGCAAGCAAGGCACAGATGTTAGCTTTTATTAAATATCAATAGAACTTAACAGTGCCAACAGTCCAGTGCTGAAGGAGAAGGAAGAAAACTCCTTCCCTGGGCTAATTTAATGCTCACTGTCCTTCAGACCTACTCATCAGATCTGTCATTATACTGTGTGCCTCTGACAGAGTAAGGCTATCTATAAATACCTGGATAGTGCTACATACTTCAGCCATGTATAAATAACCTCTTGCTCATGAGATGCTGTAGGCTATCCTCCCTGCCTCCCAGCTGCCACTATGAAACAGTACAAGTCCCTTGTAAGTCCTGTGTGGTATCTGTCAGCCTGCATGCACATCGTTACTTCCTTGAGTATCTCAGAAGTCATTAGATGCTAATGTTCAGGCAAATGTATCCTTCCCACAATGCTAAATGTACATCTTAAGTGGATGAAGGCATATATCAGAGATGTTGATAACTCTCTGCAGCAAAACGTTCCTTTATCCTGCCTCCTTCTCACACTGAAATAATGAGGGCTCATAGAAAGAGGCAAAAACACTGAGTCTTGGCTCATTCGCACCTTGTCATCTGTTGTGTGGTTGTTGGTTTTTTTCTTTTCTTTTCTTTTCTTTTCTTTTCTTTTCTTTTCTTTTCTTTTCTTTTCTTTTCTTTTCTTTTCTTTTCTTTTCTTTTCTTTTCTCTTCTTTTCCTTTCTTTTCTTTTCTTTTCTTTTCTCTTCTTTTCCTTTCTTTTCTTTTCTTTTCTTTTCTTTTCTTTTCTTTTCTTTTCTTTTCTTTTCTTTTCTTTTCTTTTCTTTTCTTTTCTTTTTTCTTTTCTTTTCTTTTCTTTTCTTTTCTTTTCTTTTCTTTTCTTTTCTTTTCTTTTCTTTTCTTTTCTTTTCTTTTCTTTTCTCTTCTTTTCCTTTCTTTTCTTTTCTTTTCTTTTCTTTTCTTTTCGTAATAAAAGGAAGTGGTCAATTTAATTCAGACAAGGACATTCTTGGGTCCTGTTAGTTTGCTATGGCATGGCTTCATCCAGCTGCAGAATGGACTTGTTAAGGCTATTATCCATTGGGCAGATTTACTGCAGCTCTTGGACTTCCTTCTATTCTATCCAGTCAGTACAAATGACGTTTAAGAATATCTCTAATCTAAGATCTAAGGTGCCCTGCCCTTTCATTGCATTTGCTGAAAATGGAACAAGCCAGTCATCTAGAAGTATCAGCCTTGCTTGTTTTGGTTATCTCTCTCTCCAGATTATTTGAATAGTGTGGTGTTATGCAGATCTTTATCTGAGACCATACAGGAATAAATTTTATAGAAAGCTAATTTACGTTGTCTAACACAGCCAATTACAGTACTGAAAAGCATTTGTGACCATTTACTTTGTTCCAGCTTGTCACAGCACCCACACAGTTCTCTGGTTCTGCAAACTGACCGTGCACAAGCTGCCTTTATGCTGAAGGATGCCTCTCTGAGATGGGTGCTCAAGAGTCAGTGCTCAAAGGTAACTGCAAAGCTGAGAGGTGTTTGGTGTTGACAGCACGCTCCTTCCCTCCTTTATCTCCCCTCCAATCCCCCAAGCTGACACAGGAAATGCTTGCTATATAGATAGTCCCAGGAGAGTTGCTTTGCTTTGCAGTGTTCATGCCAAAAGACAGCACTATTTTTGCCTGAAGTTCTCTTTTATGACATCTACAGATCAGCATAAAGTACCCTGCAAAATTAATTGAATTCTCCAATAATTGTTTTAAAGCCAAATGCCATATAGAGCCTTAAGATATATATGCATTTTCAAATGTCTTTGTAGCCTGATTTGGGCCATTTACCTCATGAAATCCGAACTTAAGGCTGAGTGCATTAATGAAACTGTGAGTCAATGCACTTTTTTTTTTTTTCCTTTTCTGCTTTTCTTTTTTTGATGTGAATGCTTTTGTTTTCTGCTACAGTGAACACGTTTCTTAGGTTTACTTGATTTGTCCACCTGTTAGTGACAATATGAGCAAGGATGGGGGAATAACAGTGGGTAGATATGAAGAGAAATAGAATTGTGTCAAAGAAGATTAGGAAGAAGCATACAGACACAGCAAATTCATCCTGATAGTTGTAGGAGATTTAACAGAGCAAGAAAATAAAAGTTTAGTTTTCCAAAGTTGTCTGAACTGGGGACAATACTCAGCTGCAGTGTACTGTACTCGTTCGTGCTGCACAGGTTCTCTGATTCCCCCACACAAAGAGGGTTTGTTGTCATGGATCTTGTGTTAGAATTAAGGAATAAATTTACTGCACTACCACTTAGTATAAAAAATGGACACTTGTATCTCCTTCTACAAACTGAGGGGTGAGACTGGTCAAAATCAGCTCGGATCAGTGAAGACACAGTGAGGTGAACATTGTGGCATTCGGAGGATTTCAAGGAGTTTAGCACATGCTGCCACATAAAGTCAACAGGTGTGTTCCTGCAGAGATAAATTCTAAAGTGGATCTGAGATATTAAACAGCTGATTTTGGGGAAAAAAAAAAAAAAATTCATTTGTGGACAGGAGGAGTGCGGAGCAGTCCCTGTTATGGTTATATAATACCCACCAAGGGCAAGAATTTGGATGTAAAATAACAGAAGTTATTGGCTGCATTTACATGAATAAATTCAGTCCAGTGGGGAAGGATCAGTAGATCAAACCAGGTCATGTTAGCATTTATGTACATGTACATGAAGTCTGGAGTTTTAGCTTTGCACTGTATTTAATATAATTTCCTACACTGAACATCCCTGCTACGCCTGACTCAGAGCAATCCAAAAGACCAGTCATTGGTTCACACCTTTGTGTCTGTCATGATATGGGGGTACATTTGAAACCACATGAAGCCACACATTGTGTTTAGATTCCTCTTAAAGAAATCAACTTTGCAATGACTGAAACTACTCTGAGCTGAATCACGTGGTTTGCTTTAAAACAATGCACTATATATAACAACCATTTAACATTTAATAAATGGATAAAAATTCATAAATCTGTTGTTGATTGCAATAGAGTGGATTCTTCATGTATCACAAAGTTTCCAAGTGTAACTCCAACTTCAACTAATTTATTTCTAATTATACTTGAACAAATGAAAAGTCAGTCAAGCTCCATTAGAAGAAATTGATCACCAGGCCTAAGAATTACACTATGTATTCAGTTCTCCCTCGTGCCTATTCTATCCAAAACAAAGCAGGTATTATATAAAACCAGACATTTATATATAAGCTTTATACAAATTTAAACTTTAATTTTTATTATTAAATGAGTTTTAAAAATTTCCCTATCTTCATCTGTTTGCATGTATGCATATAGGGTTCCAACACACTTTCTTATTAATTAATTAGACTATTCATTTGAAACAAAGGCTGTGCTGTCTGGTACAGTGCAGCAAGAATAGCTAATTGGGAAGTGGTTTGGAAGGAGACAGAAGGAAAAAGGGAGCTCCTGACGTAAATGAAGCATTATCCATGACTGCTGCATGCACCAGTGTCTGTTCTTGTACCAGTGTCATGACCCTCTTCTATGTATTAGAAGGATGATTCATTTCCCATGTCTCAAAAGTCTCCTCCCAGATCCCAGAGCAACAGCTATGTTCTGGTGTCATAATCAGGAGACCACATGTGAGGTCAGCTGCAGGTCTCTGGGGTGGAGGAGTTGGAGGAGCCCACATCCTGGGCAAAATACAGGAGTGGGTCCCTGTGCTCAGAGTAAAGGGATGAAGAAGAGCAGGGGCAAATCCTGCCACCAGTGATGCCAATGCAAAGCCAAACAAATCTGTTCAAGTCAAGAGCACTCACTAGCATCATGGTAGCAGGACTGAGAGGAGAGCTGCAGCCAGGCAAGTGAAGAGCTAAAGTGACAGACTCCTCCAGGACCCAGTCCAGCTTGTAGCCTCTCTTAACAATGATAAATCACAAAATCTGATGGAGTTGTTGTTCTGTCCAAATAGATTGCCAGACAAACCACAAATAAAAAACAGCCAGAGATAATCTCTCCCTGATGCCATGACAGAGAAATACCATTGTGCTTCACTGCCAGCAAACCTTCTGTATCTTTCTAAGACAGTTCTCACATTACCCTGGCTCATATTCATCATTTAATGTTTAAATGAAATGTATTATACTGTTGCCTTGCATAAGCATGCACTCTTTGTTTTTCTTAGAAATTCCTAGGATATCCTTATTTGTTTTGTTAGGGTTTGTTTTTGGTTTTATTTGCCCCTCTAAAATTCTCAATTAACATTTATTTTACTTTGAAGATCTTAAGGATGTATGAAAACTATGTGTAGGTTTACACTCCTGCCACTAACCATGTATTTACACTGTTGGGGATAGCTATAACTTATCAAAAATATATTTCGCAGAGGGTTTTACACCTGCTGGTTTTGCCCGGGAAGAAAACCCCCCCAGCGGGACCCCAGTAGTACCTCCAGGGTGGTCGTCAGCGAAGAGGAGGACAGTGGCGAGTAAAGGAGGGATGGGCAACGATCGCTTTCTTCCAAAATAAAAGGTTTTAATAACATGAAAATAACAAACAAAAACACCTGAGGCAGGCACTGAAACAGCACCCACCCCAGGGGAGAAGCGAAAGAGCATGTGGCCTTGGGGCCAGGGGTTTTTAACAGGTTGGTAGGTGGGTTTACAAAGGCATTGTCCTGTAAGGATACCTGGATGGGTTACCGACAGGTCAGGGGTCCAATGGGTGTTAGGGGATTGGTCTTGTGGTGGCTAAGCCAACCACAACCTGGGAAAGGTGGAAAATTCTGGATGTGTGCCCATGTCTGGGGACAAAGAGGCAACAGAAACCTCTGTCTCCAGGAGGTGCACGGGAACAGATAGCATAACACATAGACCTTATTTGGGATTATGCCATTTGTGATAAACCAAGTTAAAAAAGGTAAGTTTAAAGCTCACTTCTAAATACATGAACTCTCTAATGGCATTTATTTTCAAACTGGTTCACAGCAAATCTTAAGATGGAGGCTGATGCCTGTCTCTCTGGATAAGTTCCATTTTTACATACAGTTAGGAAGATAGCTTTAGCTGAAAAATAAAGTGCTCAGAGGATTTCTGAGCAGTACCATAGATAAATACCTACACTGCTTTGATTGGATGTCTGCTTGGTACTAGTGCTTTTATCTCTGAATGGATCTTGGAGACTCTTGTGTTTGAAACACTTGTGATTAGAAATTATATTATCATAAGAATGCTGGTGTCTCAGGCATACAAATTTCATTGAGCTGGAGATGTGCTGCAGAGTGGCTTGCAGCTGGACTTCATTTCACTGATCACAGTGCTCCGAGCCCAGCAGTTCAGCCAGTTTTCAACTCATACTACTTTCCAATTATCCATATTTCCTCAGTTTGCCTATGGGTATGTTATGGGAGACAGTCTCCAAAGCCTTACTAAAGTCAAAATAAGCAACAGCCGCTTCTCTTCCCTCATCCACTGAGCTAATCATTCTGTTGTGCAAGGCTACAGGGTTAATCAGGCATGGCTGCCCCTTTGTAAATCCATGCTGACTATAATCCCCTTCTCTTCTGCGTTTGGAAAAGGTTTCCAGGGTTATTTACTCCATTGCCTTCTACAGGACTGTGTGGCTGACTGAAATGTAGGCCTCTGGATCCTACTTCTTGCCTTTATTGAAAGTAGGGGTGACATGTGCTTTCTTCTAGTCCTTCAGGAACCTGCTTTGATCACCATGATCTTTCAAAAGTAGTTGAGATTGGCTTCACAATGACTTCAGACAGCTTCCTCAACATTTGTAGGTTCAACCTACAAAGCCAAAGACCTTGGTGACTGGAGAAAAGGAAACATCATACCCACTTTTAAAAAAGGTAAAAAGGAGGATGCCGGGAGTTACTGACCAGTCAATGTCACCTTAATGCCTAGTAAAATCATGGAACAAAACCTCCTGGAAATTATGTCAAAACATATGGAATACAGGGAGGTGATTAGAGACAGCCAGCATGGGTTCACCAAGGGCAAAGTTTGCCTGACTAATGTCGTGGCTTTCTGCAATGGAGTAGCTGCATCTTTGGACAAGGGAAGAGCTATGGATGTCATCTACCTGGACTTATGTAAGACCTTTGAGATGGCCTCCCACAAGATTCATATTAATCAGAAACACAGGGTCGATGGAATACCTGTCAAACGGATACGGAATTGGCTGAATGGCTACACACAAAGAGTTGTGGTCAAATGCTCCAATTGGAAACCAGCAATGGGTGGTGTCCCTCAAGGACCTTTCCTGGGACTAATACAATCTAATATCTTCATCAACGATATATACAGTGAGACTGAGTGCATCTTCGGCAAGCTTGCAGATGACAGCAAGCTGAGAGGGTAGCTGATCTGCTAGAGGGAACAGTTGCCATCCACAGAGACCTTGACAAGATTGAAGAGGTCCCTGTGAACCTGATGACGTTCAACAGTGCCAAGTGCAAGGTGCTTTACCTAGGTCAGGGCAATTCCCAGCACCAGTATGAACAAGGAAATGAACGGGTGACGGACTTGAGGTACTGATGGATGAAAAGCTGATTGTGAGCTGGTAATGTTCACTTGCAGCCCAGAAGACCAGTTATATATTGAGCTACATCAAAAGAAGTGTGGCAAGCAGGTTGAGGGAGGTGATTCTGCCCCTCTACTCTGCTCTTGTGAGACCACTCTGGTGTATCCAGTTCTGGGCTCCCTAGCACAAGCAAGGCATGGACTTGCTAGAGCAGATGTAGAGGGAGACTATGAAAATTATCAGAGATGTGTGACATCTCTCCTGTGAGGAAAGTCTGAGAGAGTTGGGGTTGTTCAGCCTGGAGAAGAGAAGGCTCCAGGGAGGTATTACTGAAGCCTTTCAGTACTTAAACAGGGCCTGTAAGGAAGATGGAGAGACCCTTTTTGATAGAGCCTGTAGTGACAGAACAAGTAGTGATGGTTTTAGACAAAATAAGACTAGATTTAGATTGGACACAAGGAAGAAAGTTTTTACAAAGAGCATGGTGAGGCACTGGCACAGGTTGCTTAGAGACATTGTGGATGCTGCATCACTGGAAAATTTAAAATTCAGATTGAATGGGGCTTTGAGTAACTTTATTTAGTGAAAGACGTCCCTGCCTGTAACACAGAAGGTGGACTAGATGACCTTTAAAGGTCCCTTCCAATCCAAACCATTCTATGACTCTGTTAGACTCCATGGACTTGTGTATCTCCAGTTTGTTTAAATGTTCCCTAGCCTGATCCTCCTTGCTCTGGACTTTCACATTGGTCTTGGGGATCCCCATAAGATCATAGCTTAGCAACTGTGCACAGACCTCGAATTCCTTTCCTGTGCTCCCCATGCTATGTGCCTTAGTGTAAAATCACTTCAGGTGGACATCATCTTGCTAGTTTCCCAGAAAATGTACAAGAGCTCCCCCTATCTTGCAGTTCTGTAGGCACTTCCTTATTTAAGTGCATATGATTAACATTGGCCCCTTTCAGCCCAGCATTGCTCATTATATAGTCTCTCCTGTCCACATGATCAGCACCCTTTGCTTGCCATCCCCACCTACCTCACATGATTGCAGGTCAACATCTCCATCCTCTGTTATTCCTGTTTTAAAGCTCTCATAGGGTTAGCTGGCCTGTTGGTGAATTTGCTTCCTTCTCACATAGTAAGGCTGTCCCATCTCTTCCTAGTAGTCTGTGATCATCAGAGAGGCTTTGCTTGATACATCTCCCCACCTCCTACCTGCCACCAGGGCACTGACACTTTTCTATAGTAAAGCAGGAGCCATCCTACCAAAAATTTCCTGCCAGAAATTTCCAAGTAGTAGTTTCCAAGAGAGAGACTCATGATCTTGCCCCCACCATCTTGGGAACTCCACTTGCTGTGAAGAGTCAGGGAGCCCTTTCAAGAATCAGAATCCCTACACAACATATCCAAAGCAAGCAGAGTCAGCTTCTATAGAGGTGGCTTCTTGTCCCACCTTCAAGTTAATGTGGAAGGTGGGGGCACTTGGTGGTGATCTCCTAAACAGTTCCCACCCAAGACTGGCTAAACCCTGGGTGAAAACCAATCAGGAGGATCTTTCTTGCCTAGTTGTGGACATCATCCATATGCTAACCCTCAGTCAGGGCTGGGGTTTAAACCCCAGCATTTCACTACCTACAACAGACTAATAGAAAAATGAAAGAGGGAAAGACAAGGCTGACCACGAGGAACTATAATTGCTTTAGGAGGGTTGGGAGCATTGCTTTAGCATTGCTAATCAAAAGTAGTTGGCCCATGATGATAAAGCATAAAAATTTGCAAAATTTGTAACTTTGGTTTTAATTTTGAAAACTTCCTGTCCTTTTATTTTCTTCTACTAATTGTCTTACATGATAGTAACCTTCAAGAAATCATTTATAAAAATTAGGCAGATTTTGAATGCTGTTAAATAATGCTAATTTGGTGTTCTCTCTTACATTCATGCTCTGCCAGCATCCTAATGTTTGTGGAGCAAATGAAGAATTTTTAAACAGTGCCAGAGGGGCATTGTGTTAATTCTTTGAGAGAGAAAAGCCTTACGATTTTAGTATGCCTCAAGCTCCACTGGTTTATGCTAAGGTCTTTGTAGAAGTGCAATAAAGATGATGGCTTAGTTAAAATACTATCAATATACTTGGTTAGGAAATGAAACCCCCAGTCTTTCATATACTGTATTTAACTGAAAGAATCTTCCTACTTTCCCTTAAAGAATTTCAGTGTATACATGGCTAATCTGTTACAATATTTTTGGTGTAGTTGTGTTTGCATATAGAAACATTGCTGAGATTAAGAGTCAGTCCTCTCTGAAAGAGTCATGTTCTGAGAAGAGAGTGAATATACATTGGGATGAACAAATACCATTATAGATATCTCTTTAAATTCAAGAGTAAATACAAATGCCTGCGCTCATACAAAACATGTAAAAGTGTGTTCTACTAAATATCTTCATGCTTTGTGAAGAATCAATAATACTTAAACTGAATATACTATTAAATAAAGAATCAGGATAAGTTCGAGATTCTTGTTGCAAATTTTGTATTCCATTGCACATTCTTTGCCTATATGTTTCTGCAAAGTGTGCTAATGGAGTGTGGCACTACTGTAGAGAAGGGACTATATAGTTTACTTTCCAGTGGCTGCTTTTGACTACAATAGACCATTTGAAGCATATGCAGGTGGTAAGTGCAGAGGGAGCACAAGGATTTATTTGACTGTCCAGGAAAGAGGAGTTCAATTATCTTTTTGTGGGTCTCTCATCACATGTGTAAAATATGGATGTAAAGTAATGTGATCGAAGCTGAGCAACAGCACAGCAGCACCACTGTCACAGGAGCTTTAGATACAACTGTATGTTATGTATCATCATTTTTTCTTTCCACCGAAACCTAATGGGATGGTATAGCTTTGTCTCCCTGCTGATAAGGCCTTGTACGCATCCTGTATCACAATGTGTATCTTGAGCATGTTGTCCTTACAGGCTATATAAGTAAATATTTTAAAAGCAGACATGAGTATCCTCATTTTATAAGTTTCCTTTTCCAAAAAGAACATTTTCAGGAAGTAGGGTCCAGGGGTTCAGACAGAGATGGTATGGTGAATTGTGATGTTTTTCTTACCTGTGGTAATTTCAATATAGTAGATTGTAGCCATGTTGATTGATACTCCGGGGTGATTTGAATGCTTTAAAAAAATCCCACTTGATCCATCTAAAATATTGCTGAAGATTGTTATAGATTCCGTCATGCATCCCTATAATATTTTTTAAAGTCACTTAAGTGTTCAGTTACATTATGAGCTGTCTGTATCCTGATGTTTTCCACAGATGATGTTGGCTCACAGTCATCCATTTGTAAGTGTGTTGAGTCTTCAGCCAGATATTGAACTTGGATGTTATGTTGTTAAAAGTCCTAATGGCTCCTACAGATGTTGTTATTCTCCTGACTTCTGTGGCACCATAGCTTTGACCCTCTACTGGAAATATTATATGGTTCTGCTACTGTGAGGTACCAGCCACTGCTATTCTCCAGATATTTTCAGGTAGAGTGTTTTTCTACAGGACAATGTGGAGATAACAATCTCATCACAAAAAAAAAAAAAAAAAAATCTGTGAGGAGATGTCATTTTTTTTTTTTTCGGTGTCCCATTAATCTTTGTGAGATATATGTTTGGCAGATTCTGAATATAGAGTGTGCTAAAATAGAGACAGTTATACTATTAATATAAAATGTAAACAAAATGTAGTATTCTTTAAAAATTATATGCAAGTGTCACGCTGTAGAATGTAAGGGCCATTAGGTTCATTTTATATACAAAGAAACAAATTGGAGAAATAGTGGGACTTGCCCAAGTTTGTGCATGGGATTGTAAAGAGATAAATTCACTTTCCTAATTTTCCATGAAAAATGTAACACGATGCTTAGTTAGCTCTCTCACAGAATCACAGAATTGCTGAGGGGTGAGGGGACCTGTGGAGTTCAGGTATCCATCCCCATGCTCAAAGAGGGTCAGTTTTAGCAGGTTGCCCAAGGAGTTTAAACACATTAGTCACTTTTTTGAGGCTAATGTGATTTTCCTGCCTTGAATTCAGTACTTCAAAAGACTAGGCTCCACTGTTAGCAATAATTTGTGCTATGCCACCCTTTCCTATTGTAGTTAGATACAGCTAGTTTTAATATTTCTTCTGTGTTTGTCATCTAGGAAAACTCAATGAGCACAGAGCAGCAATCAATTAAAAGTAAATAGGTATCCCTGACAGTTTAAAAGAGTCCCAAAGAGGATGACAAGAGAATAGTACAAGACAATAAATAATTTATAGCTGGAGAAAATTAATCAAGAACTTCCAATTCCCCACACTGTCCCCACACGCAGGTGCTCAATTACAGTACTTCTAAGAAGAGGCAGGAGACCAATAACCAAACATCTGTGACATAAATGAATTTAACTGTTAGGGAAGAAAGTCTTGAAATATATAAACACACTGAAGTAACCAAACCAAATTGCAATACAATGTACATTTGCTTTGTATAATGCTTTTCATTATGCTATTTCCCAGAACTCTTCACATAATTAAATAATGTAAATGGTATAGAGTACAAGTGAAATGCAGCAGCAGTAGAGAGGTTTTCTAATGGAAGTGTAGTATGCAATCATAAGCTAATTCAAATAAGTGAAAAAATCAGAAAAACAGAGATGGAGAAATTCAGGCAAAGATGAAAAGCTAGTAAGTTAGACCTTGGTATTGGACCATTAAAATGGGTGGAAATTATTGTATTTTCCTTAACAAAAGAAATATAACTCCGAAGGGTATCAAGGAGTTTGCTGAAGGCAGTGGAAGCATTGATGGAGAAGAATGAAGACAAAGACAATGACAGTGATTGTTCAGAAGAGGGAACAAGAAGAGGAATAAATAGATATGTGAGATCCCTGAAGAGTTTTGGAAATAGTTGCCTGTCTCATTACTGTTTTTCTTCATTTTGATGCCTGCATAATGCAGATGAAATAAGTGGATTGAATTAAGAAACCTATCCCAGTTTAAAGCACAGAAGGGACCTAACAATGAAGTTCAAAATAGTTCCTCAAAAGACTGTTGATCCTTGTAACAAGTAAGAATACTCCTTTCTCTTCCATTTGTATGTCTGATATTTTATAAAACAGTAGTGCATGAATCCACCTAGAACATTGCTTGTGAGTTTTGAGACTCCCAGGGCTAATTTAGTGGGCTGCTCATATGGTTGCTTCAATGTTAAAACCCAGTGTAGCTGTTTCTACTGACACTGAAGGCCATTTCTGTTTGCCTTCTGACAAGTGAAGTAGGTAACAGCTTATGTAACAGCCGCCTTTACTCACCTACTTTGATTTTTTAATTTTTTTAATTGACTAAGGAATAATTTACCCAATCCCTATAGGGTTTTTTCTATATATGTGTCTTGGCTTTATATAAACATACATATATATATGTAATTAATTTCAGAGCTTGTTTCCTAATTTCTTTAGATGATGCCATTTATAACTGTAGTTCAATATTATTTGGGGCAAGTTCCTCAAAAACATTCCATAAAACTCAATGATCTGTCATTTTTGCTTTGCATTGATATTTGTCAGTCCAAAATATCTTTTCCTACTCTTTCCTTTTTTTGATTTGGCAACCACATGGAGGAAGAAGATTCACTTCTCTGGTGAATTATAACTCTTTTTTATTTCTTTGTAAGGACACCAGAATAAATCAACCCTCTCTCTTCTCATTATAGCTTATAAAACTATTATTTTCCTTTTAGGCAAAACAGGGCCTTAGTTGTTGTACTGATGTAGTCATAAGATTTATTTCTACACTATTCAGTTCATGAGTCTCACTAATAGATTCATTGGAATGAAAAAGGACTATGCCCTCTAGCTGATGAAGGTATAAGACCCAATTCCCTATTGTTTGACACAAATTATAATCAATTAAAAACACACAGAAAAGGGATAAACTACTATCAGAATAGATTATTTTTGAGGGATACAAATGACCACCTGGGATGAGATTCAGCAGGCACAGGTCTCCTACATTAACAGATTTCATGTCCACAGGCAGATTCTAGATGACTATTAACAGTGCTTTATTAAATGTACTTTCACAGGTTTTATGATTATTTTGTACAGGTATTTTAAAATATCTCTTATTTATAGTAAGAACCAGAACATACGTAACTAATATCCACAACTTCTTTACTTTTCAGCATAATCTATTTTTATTATTTTATCATTTTAATAGTGTCAGTAATGTTGTTTTTTCTGAATTACACATATTCCTTATCCTTCAGAATGTTGATCTATTGCATCTGTTTCATTTCAATTATATCTTTAAATTTCTTCATCATTCCTGTTACTCTGTGTAAATTGGCTTCATGTTGAAGAGTGTGCAATTTCACAGTTAGCCCATTTTTATCCCATTAAAAGTAGATCAGTTTTGTTGATTTCATCTAAGTAAAATAAAGTGGCGTTTTTACCAGTGTATGTGAAACTAGGAACCTAATGTCCCTACATACATTATATTCAGTTAAGATATTCTAAATGGCTGCTTAACTACAGAACTTTTGCATGTAAGAACCTTTCAAAGTTAGTCCTCAAAATTCAGTTTCAAGGGGTACTAGAGACCTAAACCAAGACTCAGAAGTCCCAGAAAGTGTGTGTGTTGTGTTATATGTGGGTCCAGGCCCTTCTCCAAACTTGTATCGTGCTATTTTTGAGTGATTCTGGAACACAGTAGAAGCATCCTTGCCATTTCATTCCTGTTCTCACAACACTGATGGGCCAGATGATGGCATGGTCTGAAATTTGTCAGTTTAAAGTCCGTTTTATATATATATATATATGTATTCCAAAAGGTCCTTCGGGTGATGTCATGTGTCAAATACAGACCACATAAGTTGGTTGGGACTATTTCATAGAACTGAATACCACATGCTGCAAGTTGCTTTGAAAAGAAATGGAACTGATCAATAGATATTTTAGGACTAATTTTAAGTTATATCAAGTGTAATGGATTTAAACTGTATGGAGTTCTTGCCAAGGAACACACATTAGCTTTCCTGTGGACCTGCTCTCCACTGAGCAGTGCAAATGTACACTAAAACCAGTATTACTATGTAAAGAAATCTTTGCTTAGTATTTGCCTATATGTAAAAAAGTTCAAATTTCAATGCTCATGTCTAGCTTGAAATGTCCTTATGATTAAATTTCTTCTTTTTGTACATATCCAGAACTGCTCAGGCCAACAGCACCCATCTATGCCTTATTAGAATCTAGAAAGTAGGAGCTCAACCAAGTTGAATTAATCCCATAATAATATGCTGTCAAATCTGCTTTCTTTTTAAAATCTGTCTGGAATATTTTTTTTTTCTTTCCTCCCTCACTTTTCTCTCTCCTATAGGTAAGGGAATATCTGGAGAAAAAAGAAGGTCTTAGTCCATCTGAATTTTTAGGACAAAGGAGATGAAACCCAGCATTACTACTTACTTT
The DNA here is from genome assembly GCF_000691845.1 of Merops nubicus. Classification (NCBI taxonomy): domain Eukaryota; kingdom Metazoa; phylum Chordata; class Aves; order Coraciiformes; family Meropidae; genus Merops; species Merops nubicus. The sequence goes on from NW_008609008.1 coordinate 32,404, forward strand.
CCAAGAGTGCCACCTAAAATTTCGATTTACAGCGTGTGCAATGAAGGTGAGTCAAGTGGAGTTATGTGGAGATATGAATCCATGTTCCTGTCAGTGCTGTGCTGCTGTAGCACTGCACAGGGAATGTGCATGGTCGGGAAAAGTGTTCTAGAGGAAGAAGAGCTCCATAATCCTGTTGTTAAAGCAGTCCCCTACCTCATCATAGTTTCTTGTCTGCCAGCTTGTACTTACGTATTTTATATGGAATAGTCACTGGGCAAACCCAACAAACAATTCTGAATGAAGAAAAGAGAATTGCTTAGGGTTTAGGAGGGCTGAATTCCAAATTTTTCTCATGTCAAACACTGTTCCTTCATCCCAAATGTCAGTGTACCTTAAACCCTATCCAGGATATCTCATTCTCTGAAGGGACAATAATCGCAGTCTAGGCCTATGAGAAAATTTTGGACCTGAATCCAAAATGAAGAAGTGTATCTAGGTTTTTGGGACTTGAGTTCCAGACACAGCATTGGATTTCAGGCAAGTTCAGTCATCACCATTTCCTCATGTCTTATTTTCATTCTGGTTCATCATATGTGTGGTATTTTTTTATGTTTGTTTTGTTTGTTTGTTGTGTGTTTTTTTGTTTTTTTTTTTTTTTTTTCCATTACCTTTTTTAGACTTTATTCATGACTTGAACACAAGTTACACGTGCTTACTTAGCTCTGAGATTCAAATTTCACTCTGGAAACCAGGACCAGAATTAAATGTTACAGTGTATCCAAGTTACATAGGCAGTTAAGTCTTTTACTGCATCCAGTCCACAATAACATGTCTTAGGACACAAAAGCAGTGGTGTGGAAAAGATTACCCACACAATATTTTGTGGGAGTAGACAATATTCCCCTGCTTTGCAAGGGTGATTCATAACATCTAGTTTGTGTATTTAAAGTTATTAAACTACCGTTTGACTCATCTGCTTGATAGAATATGTGTCTCTGATCTGATTAGGAAACAGGTTCTATTATGAGAGCTTTTTTGCCCCTCTTCAACATTTCTGATCAGCTAATAAATTTCATTGCTTGATTTAAATTGTATGATTCAACAATACATATCCATATTTATGATTTCCCAATCAAAATTCTAGAATTAATATCAGCTGTAGTTTGTTTCATTTAATTTCTATCTCTGAGGTGTCCCATATTGTCAACTCTTTACATTATCATGAAACAGCACAATTTTTCTTTATTTGGTGGATATTTTCTAAGGGTTTGGTTGGTTGGTTTTGTTTGGTTTGTTTTGGTTTTGGTTTGTTTTTTGGTTTTCTTTCAGTTTACAGTCAGATAGCCTAAATAATGTCAGTTTCTTTTGTGCTTGCTTTAAAGGTGCTGGACAAAGAGCCTGTAGAATTGTTGGGATAGGACCCCAGGCAGCCAAGACCATGGAGTGGAACTACTCCATTCTTTCTTCAAAGAGAGAATACTAAAAGATAACAAAATCAATCTCTATATCTTTCAGTCTTTAAAGCTGTGTTTTGTCAGAAATATAACAAAAAAAAAAAAATTCAAACTAAGAAAAACAATCTTTTCAGCGAGCTACTCTTAAATTGAGCAATTTCTTTCCAGTCTGGATCCCCCTTGGTCACCTCTACTGTGAGAAAGTTCCTTGCTTTTCTTATAAGTATCTTTGCTCCATTTATATTTAAAATTCCCTATTTTCTGTGTTATTCTCTGCCTACTTCACTATATATTTCAGATATTTTTTCCAGTAAAGCTTGCTCAGTCGCTCTTGAGGAAAGGCCAAGTATTCTGGGGCAGAAGTCAGTCTGGTCCAGAGTAAAACAAGCATAACAAGGCAGAAAGGAAAACTTCCTCCCTCAGTCCCAACTACTTCAATTTTTAACAAACATAATAATGCTCACATAGTAAGTTATAAATATTTCTTTTGTTACAACAGCTCATACATTCATCTACATATCTAGTGCATTTTCATTTGCTTTACTTCTGATTGTTTGTGGAAAATAATAGCTCAGAGCTCAGATTTTTAATATGGCACAGTTTTATTTTTTTTTCCCCCAAAAGATAAGGGAGATATTGTCTTACATTTTCATTTGTGAAAGAAGACTGGAAAATTTATGGTTCTATTCCTAAGAGTTTGAAGAGAAGGAACTTCTGAAAAAGAAGAAAAATATTGATAAAGGAATTTCTATAGGTGGAAAGAATTCTACTCTTACAATTTTTTTTTTTAATTATTTTTTTTCTTACTAGATAAGTGAGATTTTCTATAGGTAGAAACATTTCCTTTTGTTCTCCTGAATACTTGTAATAGTATTCATCTCCACTGCCTCAATAGCAGATATATGTTGTAGCTATGCTATATGTATTCAACAGTACTGAATAGTGTGGTGCAGTGTCTTCAAAATCATAGAATCATTCAGGTTGGAAAAGACCTTCAAGATCATCAAGTCCAACCATTCACCTAACTCTACTAAGCCCACTGTTAAACTTTGTTCCTAAGCACCAGATCTACAGGACTTCTAAACACATCCAGGGATGGTGATTCAACCACTTACCTGGGCAGCCTGTTCCACTGTTTGATAACCTTTTCTGTGAAGAAATTGTTCCTAATATCTACCTAAACATCCCATGGCATAACTTGAGGATGTTTCCTTTTGTCCTATCACCTCTTACTTGTGAGGAGAGATCAGCACCTGCCTCTTTAGAACCTCCTTTCAGGAGCAGTTATTTGGATAACAGACCTACTTAAGAAAAACTCTCCTACTTAAGAAAATGACAACTGAATTTTTAAAACTACTTGACTCCAGTGCTCTGTGATATGATATTTCTTTGAATTACATCATCTTAAGAAATGTGTCTTTTGGCAGCGATAGAAGCTTTTGAAAGTCTTAGCCATATTGACCAAATCATTATTCATGGAGTAAGGGAAAAATTTGGAAAAAAAAATTGGGTTTTTTTTGACCTGTACTGGTTGCAGAAGTAGTTTTCTGCTTCTTTTGTTGTGCTTATATTTACAAACATATCTTATACCAGCCAAAGTCTAACACTGAGAGAGTATTCTGGATAAAGTATGGCCACATACACCTAGCCATGGCACAATGTTAATGTTAAACTAGCAGACATGACTACCTAAATTGAAGAAAATGGCTGTGTTTAGAGTTTATTGGAAAAGACTGAGTAATGTGCTCTGCTGTGTGATCTTTCTGGAGAAAGCAGGGTATCTACTAATCTGAAACTGTGCTCCAGTTTCTGATGTGTAGTTGCTTACAGACTCCTCTAGCATCATCAAGAATAGCTATCTAGCATTTACAGGTTTCTCACCCTGTTACTTCTCCCAGCACTCATTTCTTCTTATCACCAACTTTAACATGCCCTGGCCTCTCTATAATGCAGCTAAATAAATTATCCTTCCCTATAACAGATTGTAGCTGTTCAAGGAGATACACTTCCTTCACCAAGACAGCATCTTCCTTAGATGTAAAATACACAGAATCATCTTGCAGCATAACCTACAGCTGTCTTACTGAAACTGTGGATCTGGATTAATTTTTTCCCCCTCTAAATCATATCTACCTCAACACGGAACTCATCATCTTTGATGGACCGCTCTAAAAATACGTTTTGTTATGTTGGATCTCACCTTCCTGATTCACTCCATATATACTGGATGCAAGGATTAGTGATGTTCTGTCCTGTTTTTGTCTTCTGATGATACAACTGAAGCACTCAGAGTTGTTTGGGGAAGGGTAAAATCAGAGGACAATTTTACTGAGTTGTGGAAAATGCTAGATGACAAAGTTACAAAGGATTCTTTTTTTTCCTTGAAGTATGGATACACAAAATGTTCAAAATTTGCTCATGAGCATCTTACATTTATGAAAAAAGAAAAAACAAAAAAATACGAGGATCTTGACATGAATTACTAAGTAGAGATTTTAGAATCTGAATACACTCCAGCTTTGCAGATGGACTCCAAACTAGGATGGGACTAGCTCAAATCCCCAGAATATAATGTCTGAACTTTGTAGGGGGAATGACGCCCAGATCTGGATTTGGGTTTAGTAGGTGAAACCCATCTGTATTTTGAAATCACATTACATGAGTGTACAGGGTACATGTGGGAGTGGAATGCTTGATGTATGTTGCTATCACCCTGAAATACAAACATTTTATAAACCTGTGTGCTCAAATAAAAATTTGACAGGTGGCACCCTAATGGGGGTTTGAACCTGCACAAATTTGCCGCCTCTAACTTCCACATTGCAAAAATGAACTGACAGACCTGACTGGCTTTTCTTGACATAGCTTTAAAGCAGGGCATTATTTCACAGTGCATTAGCATACACATGCAATGGCAAGACACACTTGATTTAAAGTTTTTTTTTTTTTGTTTCTGGGTTTTGGGATTTTGTTTGAAGGGGTTTTTTTGTTCCTTTTTTTTTGTCACTGATGCAGAACCTGCTCCTGCTCATCATTCTTTTTTAATCTGGCCCAGTGATGAAACACACAACTGGGGAAAGCTTGGCAGTTGAAACATCCAGATGCTAAACTCTAGGATTAATTTCTCTAGCAGAGGCATCTGGGAATCAGATCCTCTCTCTGGCTTTCCTGGCAGCTTGGTTTAACACCCAGCAATCCAAAAGTCTCATTTTTGTGTTAGACTGGGAGCTCAGTTAGTCTGGCAGGTAAAGGACTGCCAGATTGACTTTGTCAAATGAAGGAATTTGTATTTAAATATTAGTGCCTTCATTTTCCCAGCAATGGGAGCTCAGTCATTGAAGACTTCTGTATCTGCTAATGATGCTTTCCTTTGGCATCTTCCTCAGAATGTGACAAAGGAAGAAAGTTGACATTAGCAAGTGAGAATGGTGAAGGACAGGAAAAAAAATCCAGCAGTGATACAGTGACATCAAAACAAGAAATGCAATTCTGATCAATTAAGAGTGAAAAATTAAAGTAATTTCATTCATGTAAAAATGTAAAATCAGTGTAAATGACATCTGATCACTATCATTTGACCTTAACCTTTTGCCCGTTTCCTTTTTTTTTTCATTTTAAGAGACAGCCTTCTTTTATACTTGATGACAGGGAAATAGTTTGTAATGGAATTGCAGAATGAAGAATTCTTGCATTCTACATTAAACCTTTTCCCCTTGTAGCAGTATTACTTCAGGAAAAGTAAGACTAAATATTAAACTTAATCATGTATCCTGTAGTTGCATTGACTGTAAGTCATCAGAAGCCCTACAGCAGTATAAACATAGCATGGATTTCTAGTAATAGCATGAGAGTAATGCACTGGCTTTTTAAAAATAGCTTATTCTTGCTTTTATCAAGCAATACAGGTTGAAGGTGCACTACACAGTAGGTGACAAGAATGTTTTTTCACAAAAATGTAATTAGGGATAGAATTAAGATGAATGAGAATGAAAACATAACTACCACATAAAGATACTTAACACCTATATGTAACACAGGGAAATCTCAGTTTTGCGTTTGAAAACAGTTCCTTTTATATGACCATATGTAAACTAATAGCATGCACTTTTGTAGTATCACATCAACTACTGGTTAAAACAAATAAAGAAACAAAAGCCCTAGATACAGTGTGCATCTCAAAACTAGGTAGATTTACATTTAAAGGATTTTTCCTCTTCCTGCTG
>NW_008609008.1:38093-44898 GCF_000691845.1 Merops nubicus
CATTTTACAATATCTGCTGATGAATACTAACTTCAAAAGAAGAAATTCAGAAAGCTCTGTGGAAGGGTGGGAAAACCTGCAGATGAAAAATCAAAATTAAACTCCACAATCAACATTTTCACAGAGAGACAGAATGTGATCATAAATGTTATATTTATTTAAAAGATTTATTCTGCTGCTTCTAATAACATTCTTGATCAAATGAGCACCAGAAGTCCTCTGAGGAAGAGGAGTTAGAATCCACCTCTGGCAGGGGAGGAAGGCAGCTACAATTTGGGATTTCTCCTTTGCTTCCCTGGATGAGTACATTTTACCCAGAGCGTAGAAATTAATCCATTCTCCTGAAGGCAATGAATGAGCTTATGCTCATTGTTTCCACATTTGTGCTGCTTGCACACTTCAGCTAGCATGCAGTCAAGGTCTGATGACTTTTATTATAACAGATGATAATTACGTGTATGCAGTGTATGCAGTGAGTTTGCTTATGTGTTGCTATGAAGTGATCTGAGAGTTTTTTGGCTGCAATCAAGCTCTAATATGATGCCAAGATCCATGACCTCGTTTCATTGGTGGGAGCACAGGTCTTAGAGCTGTTCGTGAGCAATCAATTACGTATTCTTGATTAGAGAATTTTGGAATATGGCTTTGGTCAAGGCCTTGTCAAGTGAAAGAGACACAAGAAATGATGGATCAGCAGAGAGATGAAAGTCAGGTCTAAAGAAATACATTGAGGTGCCTCTGGGGATAATCAGACCTTTACTCCAATTAAGGAAAAGTCAGCAGTATTGTGTATTTGAAAAGAACATGAAATACTCTCTGACCTATGTTCATGTCACCTTGTAAAATTAAAGTTTTCTTGCATGGGGCAGAATCCTTTACAGCACATATACTGCTACATGGTGTTAAGTCACCTGACAGCATTCCTTATGGCCCCCAGAAGCACTGCGATTATGGGTGAGATCCTGACCCCACTGGAGTCAATGACAAAATTCCCAGTGACTTGTGGCCATGATTGCAGGTTTTTACCTTGCAATCAAATTTTATTTGATTTGCAGTAGACGTGAGTCTTTGCAGAAAGAGCTGAATGGGAGAAAGAAACTCTGAGGTTTCTCAACGAAAGGGCTTTAACAGCTAATTGTTTAGTTTTACAAAATCTGTAGTTTAAGTAACCCACAGCCAGTCTCAGGTATAAGAAAGCAGAGATAATAAGTTTTAACATTTTGATGGGAAAGAAGATACTTGATTTTTAATTTTTAAGATTTTTTCTTCTTTTTTTCCTTTCTTTCGACTGTTGCAACTTGCATTGATTTTCACTTTAGAGTGTCCTGGTAATAGTGTCAGAGAACTTGCAGAGAATATAAAGTCTCTGAAAGAATACGCCTCTTAAGGAGGTCACTTCTGCCAAATAAAACAAGAAAAAGACCTGTCACTTTTTAAGGACCAGTTTTGGAGTTTGTAACAGGAGGCATAAAGTCACTGTGAATGGTTCATCATGTCAGGGTAGGGAATTATTCCAGATATTTGAATCTCTGAAATAACTATTTAGCAGTGATGTTCAGAAAAAAAGACACAGTAGAATTAGTTAATTTAGTAATATAAATTTTTAAAATAATAATTTCAAAGTATGTTAATTTATCTTGTCATTAAGGCATATAATCTAATTGTTTAATTTAGAGTTAGAGATAGTATGTTATCTCTAAATGATGATACTATGCTCTTGCTACCAAAGAAAATCTAACGTGATTAATCCATGGAAACCCGTAAAAGCTGTAGGAACTCTTCTTGAGGGACATAAATTACTTCTTTCATCCAAATACATAAACAAATTGGTTTGAATAAGGAAACATTCAGAATAACATAGAATAAACCAGTCGTTTTACATTGAAGAACTGTAAAAAAATTATACAAAATGGACATTTTTCTCATGACATTTATGCCTGTTTCTAAAGTAGTCGTGAATCTCAATATGTTCTTGAATCAGATGCTTGCAGATATGTGGTTGTGTCATGCTGACTGGAAAACAGTTCATCTAGACTATGAAAACAAAACAGTCATACTAGACTATGTTTATAAAAGAATTGGAAGGCATGGTGGCTAAACATCCTTAAGTAGGCCTGATTTTTCTGAAAGGAAAACTTACTAAACTTCTCTACAGTTGTTCAGCTGGTTCGTCTAAGGTTTCATAGTATTCTGTACAGAACATTACATGGTATTTCCTTTTAAAAGCTTTATCAAAATATGAAGTTGTTTCTGGCCAATAAAATTATATAATCAAGTGTGCTCTTGGCATCTAGAAAATGGGGGCAACAGCCTGAGAGATGAAAAAAATTGGAAGCTTTTTCACTTTTTTTTTCAATTTTAGATTCCAGAAATTCAAAAGGCTCTTGGCTGTATGTTTTAGGAGAAGACTCCTTACTGAATTGCACCTGGGAGGGACTGTCAATGTAAAATGTTAATTTATGAATTATTTCTGAGCAAATAATTACACTGCAACTCCTTCTGCTCTGTGGTTTTTATTTGGACTTTGGCAGTCTCTATCTCCCTTTTGGTCAGGCAAGTGCTATGAAACTCAGTTCGGAGTTCTATATGCTCTAAAAATGAAATTCTTCCTTAATTTTTTTGAAATATGCAATCAGCTGGGGAATGTGAAAGTAGAAGTATATAAGATATGTATGACATATTTTGTCTTAGGAAAGAAACATAAGGCCAAGAGTTTTGACAGTAGTCAAGGTACTTTCTTTCCCTGTCAAGACTTGACACTATCCCTCTGCACAACACCCTTTAGTAAACTTTTTAACTGAAGCTTGAGTTGAAAACTTTGCAGCAGAGGTTGTGTCCCGATGTGGTTTATTTTATTTTTTTTTTCCAAAATCTAATCTAAAGCTATGAGGCTAATAAAATTATTATTTATAAGGATGTTACTATGCTTCATACTCTATATAAATATTAATCCATGGGAAACAGTGCATGCAGTCTTGTCAGAAGAAAAATGATCATCAGTCCCATGCCCATATATGTTCAGCCATTGCCAAAACATTATTTTTATTTCTCTGCACATTTGTGTCATTATGTTCTTTTTATATGACATTATTAGGGAGTCTGTGTTCCAGTAGTGACATTTCTGAGGAGTGAATGTCTGTCTGAATAACCTGGAATGGTACTCCTATTTCTAATAAAATCTATATATTTTTCTACATAAGATTTATAATTTAATAAAATATATCTAATTTTATTACGTCTCGCTCCAGACTAATAGATGTTAGGAGCATGTGGCATAGTGATCAAAAGGTAAACTTTTCAATTGATAGAGGCAGCTTTGTCCTAATGACAGTTCTCATATATGTATCTGTTAAAAAAAAGACAGGCTTTGCCCTTCCTCCTCCCACCCTTGTATTTGCTTGTTAACTTTCCTGTTTTGCAGCAACTTCATCTCCATGGTGCAGTTATGCTGTATTCAACTGAATGCAGTTGTTTCCCATTTATCCCTTCAAATTGATGAAATCCTCATTGATAGCAAAGTGTTGTTATTAATCTGAAATTATATAACTGTGTGCTTTATACTATTATTTTTTATTAGTATGATTTACAGTGTCAAATTCTTTATTGAGGTCTGTATTGGTTGTTTCTTAACTTCATTTATCTAATATTCATTTAAAATCATCTATGAAGAACATCTAGGTAGTCTGTTACCCTGGCTATCAGAATTTTTATGAGCTCACAGGGTTTTTTTATCTTATTATCTGTTTACTTTTAAGTCTTAACTCATTATTTCCCTCAAATTACTTCTAAATCATCACATAACAATATGTGTCCAAATATTTATTTTTTCACAGTGGTACTATATGGACTGAAAACAGCAGCTACAGTCTACTGAAAGAATTACCCAAGATATCATATAAATTTTCAGATAGGGATTATCATGTCCCCCAACCTGAGTATATTGGATATCTTGAGAGATTTTTTGCATCCTGCTTCAGGTAAGTTACTTTTGTAGACCCTGATTTCTATAAACTAGCTTACCTCTTCTAGTATGCTTAATGCCCTCAACTTCACTGAAAGCTGAGGCAAAATATTAATTCAGGTTTTGGGGCCATGTCTAGATTATATTTAATCTCTTTCCTTGATCTATTTTTAATTATGTGGATAAGGAACTTTTCAGTATTTGTTTTAATATCTTTTGCAAGATCTAATTTATCTTGGCTTTTGCAGTTCTTACTTCTCTAAACATATTTAAACACCTGTAACTTATAACTCTCACTACTGATTAAACCTTTTTTCCTTTTCTTCCAACCTTCCTGCATTTCTCAGTTTTGAAGACACTTTTTCACCCATTTAGATCTGAGGCCCTTTTCTCCAACTTTCCTTTACTTTGTCTGTAAAGAAAATTGAAGAAAATTCCTATACTTTTGACTTAGTCAGACTCTAAGTCTCTGTCACATTTAATTCAATTCCTGCAAGTTTTCTCTTTTGAATTTAAAACCTTAATTATAGAGGTGCTTTTACTTGTTTCCCCTTCATTTCAGCTGAGTCACTCAAAACCACTTGGCTCAAAGTTACACCACTTACAAACACTTGATAAAGAGTTTTTAATAGTAGTGTCTCATATGAGACTCTACTATTATAGAATTCTTACTAGGAAATGCAAATTCACATGAATTTATCAGAAGTAGACAGTAAGCCCTTGTATTTATAACAATAACTTTGACCAGCTGCATTTTTACCCTTGATCCAAGACTGATGTATTTCCTGTTTTTAGGAATGACCTGGGGAACATCCCCAAAAAACCACAAACAAAACAATCCAAAAAACCAAACCCAAGACCACCCAACTCCGAAAATCTCCAAAATAAATGCAAACATCCCCTTCCTCCACCGCGCCTCCCACCAAAAAACCTCCCCCCAAGCTCCATCCAGCTAAAACAACAACAAAAAAACCAAACCACAACAAACAGTGGTAAAGACTGGAGATAATACAGCAACTGAAGGAAAACAGCCATGTAATAGTGACAAGAATGGATTACTGCCATTACACCACCTAAACTGCCCAGGTAGACTGGCACTAGTAAATATCATATATTCTATTATGGCCCAAAGTAATATTTAGAAGAAAAGAATATAGTTATTAAAACAAAGAAATGTTCATTTAAAAAGAGACTGAATTACTTAATATCTAGGACTGGATCTTAGCCCAAGTCCTCCATCTCAAAACTGACAGAAGTAAAGGGTCATTCTGAGTGTTGTTCTAACCCAATGCTAATTACTCCATAAAAAATTGGTACAGTTTCCACAACTGAGAGTGTGAGACCCTCTTGCATGAAAGAGTCAAAATATATGCAGGAGATGGATTTACAGGATGTGTCTTTCTTGTATCATGAAAACTCAAAAAATTAACCCATTATTAATAAGACAGTTATTATTTCCTCCTCCACTAGCTGAATTTCCTGAGGTAATATAGGCCTGGAAAGGTAACAGGAGGAGGCAGAACTAGGCTGTCAGATACTCTGCTTAGATATGCAATTTGTGCTGAAAAAGTTTGTAAAAGCTGTTCTCAGAAATGGGTGGGAGGGGCAGTCCATGCTTACTAACACTGGTAGCATAGCCATTATCCCAGTAAAACTCTGTGGGATTTAGATCTTGAAAAAAATGTCAGAAATCTATTAATTATGTTTCATTTCTACTATCATGAGAGATTCTTATTTCTATGTAGTCTATTGCACTACTGATAATGGTATTTTTTGTATGTGTTGAAATGGTTGACTCCCTTCTCAAGATGGTAAGATGGTGGGGTACGTGTGCTGTATATTTTACATTTGAGATGGAAAGATTACTGTGCTGGAATTTTTATTGGATGCCTTGGTCTCTAGCTTACTCACACATAAAATCTCTTAGTACTTAATCAAACATGTAAAGAGCAAGTCAAGCAAAAAATCTCTTGCCAGGCTCCTATTATTTGGTACCAGATGCATGTGAGACTCTTGTCTCCATCTGCCTGTTCCATCTTAGATACGAAAACATCATATTAATTGTGACTATCATATTAATTACAACTGATTGTTTAGGACATGAGTTACTGAATGTATTGCTCAGTGCAGGTGGCACAGTTTCCAATGTGATGAGCTATAGCAATCATGGAAAACTAGACAATTTATTTATGATTTACACTGAAAGAGTGACATTTAGGTTTTAGGGAAAATATGTAGATCTTTCAGCCATTAAGAAAATTTCAGTCACTTTTGTTGTAATTATTTCTTTTCTATAAGAAAAAAAATTGCTTAAGGAAGAAAGATGACTTGACTATAACTGATTTCTACTACTTATTTTTTTTATGTTACATCTGTCATCTTATCTGCACATCTCAGATTTAAGACTACAGAAATGACTGTAGCTGAAGGTGATATTTGTGAGGTGCTATGCAATGTATTGAAATCTTTTAAACTCCCTTAGACTATGACTTCCTATGGCAGATTAATTAAAATAATTCACAGTTATGTCAGCCTGGGATGGAGAAGGGGAAACAAGTCTCAGATGTGATATGCACTTATCAGATTCACTCACTGCTTGATTACTCTTGTATCCACCACATTTGTTCTGCAGTAAGCTGTCAATATTTTGATCAGCAAAACAAAATGGCAGCTGAACACTCCTGTGGTTAAAAGGTAAGTCTTTTCACACTGGTGACACAAATATGCTTTCTGTGTGCCTCCAGAAGTGAAATGAACAAAGGAAACTACATCCCTGTTTCAAACACTCTATCAAAATCTCTGCACAATTGACCTCTGTGACCTCTCTGAGCCTCTGTTCAGCAG
>NW_008609008.1:44929-91769 GCF_000691845.1 Merops nubicus
GATTTTGACTCTCTGTCTTGGCCCCACACTCTCATGGCAAGCTGCTTTGGCCCATCTACAAGGCTGACCGTAAACTGCTTGAGGTGATGACAGCCTTTTATTTCTCTAGGTATTTAAAATTCACTGCAGGAGGCAAAAAGTCGTTCAGCTGTCTTACTTCGTTTTATTGTGTCCTTCATAAAATGCCCAAATTAAAGAGTATTTCCCATTTACCCATAGTTAGCTATCTTTTTAGTGTAGCTTGCCAACAGTTTTGAGGTTTTAAGGATGGACACTCTGCTGTGAACAATAAAGAACTAAAAACTCAGTTAATAACCTTGAATTCAACTGTCTTGTTATTAGAAAAGAAAGGTTTTCTCTGTGCCTAATAGTGTCATAACACTCAGCTGGGACTTCAGTTGATCCTTGTGCTCATTTTCTCATTTTCCAGATGAAATTCACTCAGGGCTGGGACATGTTGTTACTGTGTTTACCTTCAGTGCCTCCTACTGTTCTTCATCCATTCATTCCTGGTTTACTCTGTCACATTGATAGAATTGCAATGTCTGCTATGTGCATTTCAGATCCTTGAATGTGATAATGACCTTCAGGTCTAAGAATGGTGCTGAGATGTCAGAACTGATGCTTTACAACTGCAGTCTTTGATTCATGGGAATATATGACAAAGTTTCTTTAGGGGAAAAAAAAAATTAAAAATTATTGCTCTAAAACCCCAAATAAGTTGTCTAAGCATGTTAAGCTTGTGAACATAGGATATGTGTAATTGAACTCAGCAGAGAAAGGTTCAGACTATGGGATCTGTCTGCCCTGTGTGGTAGGTTGTGTAATTTCCATGAAGCAGTAAGCCCAGGAGTTGAATTTGGTACTGAGGCTACCACAAACCTCACACTGTTTAAAAGAGCATTTTCTGTGCTTTACATTCTGACCGTAATTCTTTCAGTAAGACTAATTCATGTTTTACATATCCATTGTACTCTTAAAACGTGAATCATTCCAAGCAACTCTTTATGACAGCCTGGCTATGGAGTCTGAAAAAAGGGTGGGAGGGAAGAGAATGTAGTATAAAAGGATCAGAGAAGAACACTGTACTAGAAATTGTAGTACAATTCGACTCTTCTCATATACTTGCTAAAGATGTGAGCCCACATTTATATTTTGAGAAAAAGAAGCTAATACGGCTTTTGTAAAGAGCACTGAGTACTCTAAAATACTTCAGAAGCTTTATAATAGCCATCTTTTAATTTTTCACTGGAATTTTACTTTGCTTTGCTATTTTAAAATTAATATGAAATAGAGGAAAAAGAAAATTGGTTAGTACTATAAAATCACCTAAAGTCTGCAGTCAAAAATCAAGGCTATATTGGCTAAATGCAGTGTAAATATATGTGACATACTATGTCACAAAAAAAGTGATCTCATGGCACACTTGGACTCTGAACTGAATATAGGAGATGTAGGGACATTTATTGATTACACTAATTAATTAGGTGTTCATGTCTCTTGGCACTAATATATTGCTGTGTGATCTAAGTGAAGAACCCCATGTTTGGGATATTATATGGTCTTCCCATTAGAAGGAAAAGTTCCTGATAGAGACTGATATTTACTTCTTTCCACCCTGCTTATTTACCAAAAAAAAAGGATCCTCTTTCAATGAACACAGTCAGGCTCCAACAATAGGAAATTTCTTTGCTCACTTGCTTCCCTATCTTTCCCTGCTCAGTGCTCAAGACTTACCACAGAACTGCTGAGATACTTGACTTGGTTCCTTCTCCAGGTATGTGTAACAGAAATGTGGCATGATAAGGGCTCCTGCCTTTGGTCTCTGTTAGCTGTGGCATCTGTGTTGTACTCCCAATGCACAGAAGAGACTGGCTGTCTCTGTTAAGCTTTATCAATGCTTCCCTTGTTTGTTACTTCAGAATCTTTTTGTTTCCCACAGACACAAATGAGTTCAGTGGTCATCATGCTATTGATGGCATTTGCATTCATCCCTCCACAATGTACTCTGCACTTGCATGTCTGTTTTATAGGTGTTTTATAAGAAGTATTGTTCTGCCATTTAGTTCCAGAATGGACTTTCCTGCTCCTTACCTCTATCTCCAGTGACAAAATGCTGTTTGTTCAAGCTGTGTAATTAGCTAAGCTGTGTTATTAAGTGAACATATTAGTGAAGCTATATATTGCTTATCCTAGGTATGCAAACATTTCAAAGCTTCAACTCTTTATTTATTTATTTATTTATTTATTTATTAAGCTTATCCATGACCTTTTTCTTTTTAATCACATTATGGATATTTTACACACTGTGATATTTTTGTCCCACAGTGTGACTGGATTGCTCTTTTAGGCCCTGATTCAGCAAAGCACTGATGTATTTCCTGCTTTAAAAATCAGCAAAGCACTAATGTATTTCCTGCTTTGGAAAAAGATTAAAGGTCTTACAGTAATCCTTGGAAATTCTGCCCCAGTTTATTGAGAATTTTATTTAAAATTCAAAGAGAGACTGTTATTCCTCAGACTACATCATATCTTAAACACATCTAATGAAAGAGTATAAAGCTTTTCTTCTCAGTTACTTTCTTTTGTTTTCTATGGTAATGCTGTGATGGTTTATTTATTTGAATTATGTTGTTTATTTGTAAAAGACTGTGAGACCTTTACATCACAAGCCATATTCTCCTGTAAGTTCAATACACAAAAACACATGGGCGATGTTGAAGAAATAATTAATAATACTTGCTTGTCCCTGTTAATTACATTATTTCTCTGAAGAACAAAATGAAGATACTGGAAATACAAATCTCAAAGACAAATTTAATTGTTTCATGCTTTTGCAGACACTGTAGCTTTTGAGAATGTTTCCCAAGATGTTAGCCACAGGAGAAATTTTGTTCTGTAAAACAGGTGTCCTATAGAATTGATGCCATCCTTGATCAGAGTGCTACCTGTTGAAAAGTACATGACAGTATTTCATAAAGCAAATTATAGTAGTTGTAAATTGTTGCATTGTGAGTTTTTACAGTGGCACAATAAAGGGTTTGCCAAATCAGCTATATGACTCCCTGCAGGGAAAAAAAAAAAAATCCAGTTTAGGGCAACATTTAATTGATGTTCAGCTGGCATTGCAAGTACAAGAGATGCATGTGGACAGAAGTAAGCTTGGAGGGATTGTCCCTTGCTGTTCCAAACTTCCTCTTCCTATCAAAAGGCTACTGCAGGCACTGTCTGGATTTGAATAGCAAAGCTCCATTTGGATACTTGGTCTTGCAACCTAGATAGAGCAGCATCACGGTTAGGCACTGGATCAGCAACACGAGTGTTATAGCAGCAAACAGGGATCAAGAACAGCATAATAAAGAGCTTTCACTCAGCCACAGTAGCACCCATGACACAGAAATAAAGCTACATAAAATGGACCAGGCTTCAGTGTCCTTCTTTCAGCCAAAACTCTAAACACTTCAGCAGAATTACTTACTTCACATTTAACACTGCTATAAATGAGAATTCCCCGGTTCTGTTTAACAAATGAACGTATAAAATTACTCAAGTCCTCTTTTATTTTGGATTACATGCTCCTGTCGTAACAGCAAAGTGAACAGACCTGGGCCTTTGGAAGACAAAATAAGCACTGAAACAATACTGTCATGATCCTTTCCTTTGAAAAGCCACAAATAAGACATTTGGGAACGGAAAACTGTTTTGAGGGAACATTAAATCAGCCAAGAACAAATTGCTGCAGAAAATGACATCCTTTTCTGAACATCCATTAGGTTCTGATAATCAGGAATTCTCGGATGCTTGAACATTCCATTAGTACGAAGCAGCGAGTTAATTGTAATAATTATCAACAGTTTTAATTGTTTTGTTATAATGTATTTTGCAGTTTGTTTGACAGTGTGAAATCAATATGCACCTCTAGGAAAAATATCTAGTATAATAAAATTAGGCTCCATTATTCCTCCCAACCTTAAAATTAAACTTTGTACATAAATATGGATTTCTGTATGTGTATATAGAAGAATTATACTGAATGAGTAGAGGTGCATAAATATATTGGACTTTGTTGTTAAAGGGGAAGATGGAATCATAGAATCTCAGAATGGTTGGGGTTGGAAAGGACCTTAAATATCATTAGTTCCACACCCCTGACATGGGCAGGGACATGTCCCACTACACCAGATTGCACAAAGTCCCTTTCAACCTGGTCTTGAACACCTCCACTGATGGAGCATCCAAAGCTTCTCTGGGCAACCTGTTCCAGTATGCTCACAGTGAAAAACTTCTAAATCTACCCTCTTCCAGTCTGAACCCATTGCCCCTCCTCCTGTCACTGCAAGCCATTGTTAAAAGTCCCTCCCTATCTTTCTTGTAGACCCCCTTCAAATACTGGAAGGCTGTAGTAAGGTCTCCCCAGAGCCTTCTCTTCTCCAGGCTAACAACCCCAGCTCTCTCAGCCTGTCCTTGTGGGATCATCTCTGTGGTCCTCCTCTGGACCCACTCGAACAGGGGTCCTTCTGGTTTTAGGGGCTTCAGAGCTGGACTCAGAGGGGTCACATGAGAGCAGAGTAGTGGGGGAGAATCACTTACCTTGACCTGCTGATTGCACTTCTTTTGATGCAGCCCAGGATAGAACTAGCTTTTCTGGGTTGAGTCTCTTACTAAGATTTTTTTTTCAGCTTTTCAAATCTTTCATTTTCAAACATGAAATCAGAAAAACACACCTATCACTTTTCAATTTCATTGAATTTTCTCTTAGATTACAAAAAAAAAAAAAAAGTGCTTTACAGATATTTTAGCAATGCTTTCTAAAATACTTTCATCGATGTCACATTAACAAAAATGTGGTGATGTATATGAATGCTAATTGTAATAATGATTTCCAGATGGGGATCCCAAAGCAGTTAGAGACTATAAAAAATTAAATGTTGCAATACCCTTGAGAAGGTCCTACTTGCAGTTTTGTACATCTGGTGTAACAAAATCAGAACATTTTGAAAAATAATTACCCATTTTTACATAACTATCTTCAATGTGGTGAGAAGGAAACCCCAGACATTTGAATTTATATTCCGTGCTTTAATGGTAAAATAACATTGACCCTTTCAATACACACTGTGAAGTCATTACCTATAATTCCTCAATATCTGGTTTTTTTTCCGAAGGTCTTTACACTGTTCCTGAACATTGTAGTGGGGTCTGATACTGGAGCAGGATTCAGCTTGGTTTCATGTATTTTGAAGAAGAGGTTGAAAAAATGGAACTGGGGCAGAAAAGAGCCACTAGAATGATTTGAGCAGTGTGGAGAGTTGTACTCCAATGAGATAATTCTGACAGTTGTACCTGTCAGAAAGAAGGTTAACAGGCAGTTTGATTACAGTGTTTAAACATTATTTTGTGAGGACACCCTGTATACTTAAGGGCTTTTTAATTTCACAGGAAAAAATAACAGATAGTAAGATGCTGCAACAGGGAAAATCAAACTAGAAACAAAGCTTTATGTTTAGCAGTGATTTCAATTAATGATTAACTGGTGGAACAAACTACCAAAAGAAGTGACAGAACTCTATATTTTTTGTCTTCTGGATACTTCTTGAGAAGATTTGTTTTAGTCAAATACAAGCTATTGAATCTGTAAAGGCATAAATGGAATGAAGTGTAAATGTCTAAGTTATAATGGTTTGTGGTATACGAGACATCAGAACAATCTAATGTTTCCTTTTAGTGTTATGCTGTGATCCACTTTAAGGAGATTATTACCTACAGAAATCCTGTGTAGCCTCCACATTGAAGTTTCTTGACAAGAGAAACTGTCGCTCTCTTGAGAGTGTTAAAAACTTCATTATTGTTTGGGATTTTTTTGTTTGCCTATGGAAAAAAAGACGGATGACACTGAGTTCTGGAGAGACTGGAAAGGGACAGAAGCTGAGCTAGATCTCAGGGGATTATAAGAAGTCATCCTTCATCTCTCTAGGAAGACAGGAGTTGAAGAATACAAGAAATTAGTGAAGGGAAAAGACAACATACAGGATGGGAAGCAGCGAGACCAACCTGCAAAGACTTGTGATCACTACTCTAGAAAATAGGTGAGATTTTGGAGCTAATTTCCTACAGTCTAACTTACACAGGAAACCTGAGGTAAGAGTCAGTGCACACTCTAGCAAGGAACAATATGAAAATATTTCCTGATGACCTGCCCCAACTCTCTCTAAAAATCAACTTCAGAATACATTTATTCTGTACTTACCCAATGAAAAAAAAAAAGACATGATTTTGCTGGTGTTGGGGAGGGGACTTGAGTTTGGCTGGTTTTTTTTGCGGGGGCGGGGGGTTGTTTCATTTTTTTGTTTGTTTGTTCTTTAGCTTTTTTGTTGTTGTTTTGTTTCATTTTTACTTCCTGTAGGCAAGTCTATTTCTGTTTATCATTGTGCCTCTTGCAGAGATACAGAGCTGCTCCTGAGCTGGAGGGAATAATACCCCTGTATGCTCTCCACGGAGCAGTGCAGTTGAGAATATGTTCAACATGTCTTTGTACGGTTACCACAATGACTGCGTACTAACAACATCCTTGGCTAAAAGCCTGTGTCACAGTTCAACTTTTAGGGACACAATTTCAAGAAACGAATGTGAATAGTGAGTACTGTGTCTCACTGATGTTCTGCTCTTGTGATCTATAAATAAAGAGAACTTTAACCTTTTGTAAGTTCAGTGATAAGTTATTTGTTGGAGCAGCAACGAAGCAGACCCTAGCTGATTCAGAAATGAGAACTAAAGAGCAAGCAGATTATGCTTCATGTAAAATCAAATTGTAGTGCCATCATTATAAGGGAGATTTGAGAGCTCTGTTGCCTTTTTAGTAGCTGTCATTGCCTCTGTCAAGGGCTTCATCTGTATTCAGGACATATCCCTTTATTTCCCTATAATGAGTAATCATGATTCACATCTTTTGCTTTCTGCTGTCTTAGATTCCAACAATACATGTTTTTATACCTGCTGTGTTAAATCCCTCTATTCACTGCTAAGGGAAACTTCTAACGCAAGCAGACTAAGGTCTTCCACATATACTTAGCCTTCCAGAGGGTACTCAATAGCTCCTGAGGATTCTTCTGCCATCTTTGAGATTATAATTACTATTGTCATTGTTGTAACTAGACAGCTACTTGGGGAGTGCTCCAGAGAGAAGTGAGCTGCACCTCCTTCTTCCAGAAGGGCAGAGCCTTCTCATCCCTTCTGCTCCCAAAGGCAGAAGTCTTCTGGCTATTCTTTAATCCTGACCTCTTTGCAGTAGATAAAGCTGAAGCCAAATAACTGAGCTGACTGTATATATAATGTCTTACATTTGATTAACAAATTTTAAAACCCTGAAGCAATTTTTGTTAATTTTAAGAGTGTTGTTAGTTTTTGTTGGAACTTGGCTTTGTTTAATAACTCTAACTACTGATGGTTATTACAAGTGACTTAACATATTTCTTTTTAAAAAGGCAACTGGTACTGTATCTGCTTTCTCTGCCACTGTCTTACAGGAATGGAGTTAATACTTACTTTTAACTGTGCTGGCTTTTGCTGAAATTATTTAAGACCATACCCCTTTTTCTGTTTTTAAACTACCTGGAGGATACATCTAATGTAGTCTCTTTACATTTCTGAAACTATTTTTTTAATTATTATTCTGAGGCTGTGGCTTTGCTTTTATTCAAGGTGTTGTTACTTTCCTCTGATAGGGAAAACCCACACTGAGGTGTGATATTGTTTGGAGAAAATAGGAAAAATGCTTACAGAAGGCTGCTTGGAAGACATAAAGCTATGTAAGTGATAAATTAGTGGTCGAATTCAGAGGCTAACTTATATGTACAAGGTGCATACTAATGGGTATGAAGGGCAAAAAGGAGGATATATTTTTTGGGAAAAATCAGTGTTTTTCACTGAATTATTTTTGTTCCATTTATTTGTAGGAATGGTTTGATTATATATTCCTTCACAAACTAGGTCTTTGAAGGAGTAGCCTGTTCTGGCACCATGCGATGTCAGAACTACTGCAGACTTCAAAGGATCTTCAGTGCTTTTTATTATATACTTAACAAGAACAGACAAGTTTCCTCCCCATTCCCAAGAAAGAGGCTACTACTTCAAAACTTTCCTCTACAAATACATGAGAGCAGGGCAGAACTTCCTTTGGACTAGACCTGGTGAACTAGTGTAACTCACTGAGGAGCAAGAATAAGCACCACAGGAGTATAACAGTCTCACCAGGTTGCAGTATATACATTTATTTTTGGATTTATGTGACACAGCTGGAGCTGAGAACTCTAGGAATAGTAGTTCTGTCCATGAAAAGTAGAGAGAGCTGAGCTCTCAACCCATCCTCCAAAATACATTAATAATAAAAAATATGCAATGTACGGAAGATACTATTTAAAGGATGTTTTGAAAAGCATCCTTACTGGCAGACGGTGTTAGAGGAAAATCTCTGAGACAAATTTCATTAACAAGACATAAGCTATTCAGAATGTCACATAGGTAATACCCAAGCCACCATTTCCAAGGGTGGCTTAAGTGAGAGAAAAACAAAATGCAGATGTGCCTTTCCAATTTCTTTTTGCTGTATTAAGTGTCCCTGTGGTATTTTAAAGTGCATTTTCTGCATATTTTTGCATTAAAAATATTAGGTTATCACATCCTTGTGTCTGTTGAAACATGAAAAAATTAGGAGGCTTCACAAGAGACTGAAATCTTTGTACAAACTCTTAATAAATCATCTGGGAGGGAAAAAGAAACTTTTCTATGTGACGGAAATAATGCCTTTATAAGTTCATAAAAGGGAGAGGTCATTCTCTCTCTGCTTACCTAGGAGATCTTAAATAAAACTGAGACTGCTATATCTCAAAATCAAAAAGATCACTCAATTCACTTCTGCTTAATTGGGAAAGCTAAGTTTTTTACTAAACCTCCACAAAGAAATCAGGCACATTTTTCCTTTCCCAAATTTTGTCTTTCTTGCAATTTACCTTTCTTACCTTTCTCACTTATTAGTGATATAAGCATGCTACCAATACATTAGAGAACAGAATTTGAAAACTACCATAATCATTACTCACTAGTGACTGAACAATACCAAGGATGTGCTAATTCAAGTTACAGGCTAATTCTAACACTAAGCCTGCTCTGTAAATTCTCCTTCAGGGCTGTTGCTATGAAGTGAACAGGCATTTCTACAGGTTGCGTCTATTTGGTACAGTTGTCTCATACACAGTAATTGTTACCAAAGTGATAAATCATTAAAAAGTTGTCAAAATTGTAGTTTTCAAAGGAACTGTTGTGAATAAAAGAAGTGCGTGAAATTGAAGATTGAAGCTACTGTTTTTATCATTTCTGACTAGTAAGAGATAAACATTTAGTTTACTGAAGCATCCAAAACAATGGAATATCATCCATTGCACATGTGAATTTGACATTTTCTCTCCCAGTTCCCTGGTAAGAAGCTGAAGATATATTTACTGAGAAATATAACATGATTTTTTTTTTTTTTAAATTTATTTAATGACAGTTTAGAAATTAATGTAATACTTTCGTAAAATATGTTTTTCAAAATAATTTTGACTCAAATGCCCAACATAACCCTTTCTTTCAAACAATAAAAACATCTTTCAAAACTGCAAAGATTTATCATAATATAACTACATTGTAAAAGAGTGTATTTCTAAAGGAGAATGGAGCATCTTAAAACTGTCTAATTTGTGTTTTGATGGTTATCCTCTTCTCTCTTGGATGCAAAAAAAGGATTATAGGTGGATAGAGGAAAAGTGGAAGTATGTGGGAGAAGAAAGATTCCATTATGGTGAACAAATCTCAAAAATTATATTTTTTTCTATATACTGATTATATAAAAAGTTTTTACTAAGAAGTTGAGAATACACTATTATTCCTGATGTTTTATGTTTGTAATGAGCTGCAGCTGTTTTCCCACTGCAGCCTATGCATTCTGTATTCACATAAAATGAAAGTAAGAGAAATGTCAAGTATTTTAATGTACATTTCAAGTTTCTAATTGTTTTTCTTTTTATAGACATTTTTAGCTCATTGCTGTTACTGTCATGTTTGATCACCTTTCCGGAATAAAAAAAAAAAACCCTTATACTGTGACATTTGCTATCAGTACAGTTTCTTCTCCCAGCTCTCCAGGAAAGAATATGCTGAATAACACTCATTATGTGCTTCTTTTCCAGAAACGCTGAATTTATGCCCATAAAACCAAAATAATAAAAAAATAAAAAGTAGGGTTTGGCTCTGAACTTCACTTGTGTAGTTTCTGTGATTATTCTTGGCTCTTCTAGAAATTAATTCTGAAGACAATATTGTCTTGCTGAGTAAGCACAGCAGTTGCCCTTGAGGTAGATTGGCTTCCACATCCACAGGAAGCAGGCAAGCAAAAATACGATTCTCAAGAAAGCCAGTCAGATGATCAAAAAGAAAACTACTTACATAGTGAGCTTAAACATGGCCTAACAAAACTAGTTTAAGTGTCTGTATAAATTGCTGAAACCACTGACGACACAGTAGTATTTAGTCAAAGTACGCATGGAGGCACATCTTACAGCCCAATAAAATGCTCAGTGTTTTTTGATCCAGAGAAGAGAAAATGTAGATAAGGAGAGAGCAAGAGGGGGAGGGAAGGAGAGACAAATCCCTGCTGTTAGCAGGTTCTCTCCTCCAGGACCTTGCTGGCTTCTTCCAGGTCAGCCATGTGATACTTGATACCGGTTTAAGCATGCAAAGGTGCAAATGGTTGTAAAATCAGTGACTTCTCACAGTTAAATCTTTCTGTGTTCGGTGTAAACATGCTGAAATTGCAGCTACTTTGGACAAACTCCAGAGTTTGCAAATATTTTGAAGCCAGAAAAGAACAGAGCCTGAATTTGTCTCAACAGAAGCAAATTGGAGGACTTTGAGCAAAAGGACAATCGGAGGACCAAGAACAATAAGGAAATGAGTCAGGGAAAATACTTTTTATTTTCTTTACGCTTGTGTCTTCCTTGCACTAGCTGGAGTGCAGGATGAAAAAATCTGTATGATTTTACTACCATAGGTGTGATGGTCCCTGAGAAAAAGGATGCTTAAGCTGTATGAGCATCCACAGAAAGGAAAGTTAGCACTTGCTTGGGTGAAGAGAGATGGGTCAAAGGGAGAGGTACAGCATCTGGGTCGTTACATGTCATTTCTGTGAAGAGGAAAGGACAGAAAGCTATGTTGCAAAGGTGTGAGAGGTAATTGCAAAAAAAAAGAAATAGCCTAAGAGGATTTGAATTCAATACTATAGAAGCCAGAGGTGGCAGCAGACTGGTGAAAATCGAGCTTGGGGGATATTATCTGGTCTGCATAACAGAATCCATGTATTAGTAATCGATGGTGGAAGATTCTAATGAAACTACTTCACAAGATATTAGTGATATGAAATATTCCTATAAAAGGAAGTTCTTAGCTAAAATGAACACAAGAAAAATATTCCTCCTTACAAGATTAAAAAAAAATTTTTTTTTCAACTCTAGGCATGACTTTTTAAAGAGGGGTTTGGTGAAAAATGGTTTTTACAGAAGAATATAGAACTAAGTCTGTGAATGGAGTTTTTTCTCTTTTGCAGTATGCTCTCAAACATTACTGCAGCTAGCGGTAGTAGAGAAAGATAAGGTGATTGTTGGAGAAGATAAAGAAAAAAGTGTCCTGCCTCTTTCCAATAATTTAATTATCATTTCAAAACTGCTATTTTGCATACGCCTGAGCTTTCAGAATGGACATCAGTATTATTTGTTGAAGCCAGTAAAACCTACTTTTTTGATAAGGTACTTGACTGGAAAACCTGTCTCTCAGAAGAGATGACATTATTTTCCCCCCTACTAAAACACATCAGTCAGATTAATTTCTTTTTATTTCCATTTGGTAGATAAAGTAGCTGTTGGTCAGAATTACTCAGTAGTATAATTTCAGAGCTTAAGTCCTGTAATACGTGTAAAAGTAAAGAACCCAGAATGTAGAAGGAACTGAATAATATATATATAAAAAATCCTGTGATCTCTTCAGCTTTTAAGATTGTAGCAGCATCACAGATATTTAGAAAGCAAACACATTGCTGAGATTTCTTTTCTTTTGTTCTTGAGAGATCAGCACATTGGCAGCCAGACCTCACATGTCATTTTTCTGCAAAGGAAGCAGCAGGAGCAGCTCCATGGAAAAAAATTTCTTCCACGTTAAGAAAATTTCAGTTCTACAAGTTTTCCCAGTCCTATATTTTCTTTCCGTATCTGAAACTATAAACAATCCTTTAGTCCTGTAAGAATTTTCAAAATATGACTGCTGCAGAAAGCATCAGCTGGTACCTCTTCAGAGCCAGCAAAGGTGGAATAAGAAAAGTATGCAGTTGTGTTTCTGGCAACACTTCAGAAAGCATAGCCAATAATGGTGAAACAGATAGATAGGTAGGTAGATAGATAGATAGATGTACCAAAACTTAATGGAAGAGAAATCCAACCAGAGTTTTAAAACTTTCATTAGGAGACACCAGATATACCTAACATAAGAATTCCTGTTAATGGCCACTGTTGGAAACTGGATGCTAAGAATAGATGGATCACTGTCTCATCCAGTATAACACTTCCTCTTTTCCTTTGTTCCCTGTTGTTACATGAGCATTTTTAAATGCTATTTTTAAAATTAAGATAAACTGGTTTTAACTATAGGATGTAGACCATTGAGAAAGAGTTTATTCTAAGGGATGAGCAAATTTCCTCAAGTTTTTGATGTATGTGCCATTTCCTGCTCAAGGATAGTTTTTTTTAGTAACTGGAATGCATTTAACCCCTTTCAAATGGAATGCAGTAGATCTTGCTGTGCTCTAGTAAGCCTGAAAAACTGTAATGATCATTATGTGGTGATGCCATCAGGTCACCTTACATAAAGAAGGAATAGTTTTATCAAATAAATAAGAAATGTAATCTTCCACAAAGTGTAAGGATTTTGATGTACTTCTGCTTTCTTCAGATAGAAACAACCCAAAAGTTGTGCTTCCTGTTTTATTCTAAAGATACTTTCACTATCGCCATGGCTGCCCAGGTCTATAAACAAGTCTAGTGATCAAATTTCTTTTAGCTCCTCTGCAGGTAGTGTCAGAGATAATATACTGGGCACTGAGAGTGCTACAGTCTGTTTGCTTTTTGACTACTTTGAGACACTGATGATTGAATCATGGGCAACACTGACTATCATGTATCATGATTTAGGATTCAGAGTATGGATCAAATTACTATTCTTTTAAAGGGGAATTTTTTAACAAAGTTACAATTAAAATTCAACTCTTTTTGCAACTCAGTAGGAATTAGGTGCCCAAATGTCTTCTGTGTCTTTGAAAATCTCTGCATAAGTTTATAAATTTGATCACCGCAGTCCCTTCTGGCCCTCTAATCTATGAATCTCTTAACCTTCCTACCATGGGAATTAAACCAATTTTCAGCTCATAGATTGGTTACGCTGAGATCCACTTCATTTACTTACTGATGGGTTTTATTTTCCCCTGTTTTCTGCTGAAGGAAATGTAAAATACTGTCCTGATTCATGGCAACTATGTTTTGTTTGTTTTCTGGGAGTTTGTTTTGGGGAGCGGATGACCATTTGTGTGTATGTTGTTTAAGACAAACAACATGGTTTAAATCAAATCGTTGAAGTTTTTATTATGTGTTTTTAATATTATTTCAAAAGTAAAGAGAGCATGTAATCAGCAAAAATAGAAAGTAAGCACACTGCAGGGCTGGAAAAAAAACATTACTTTAATTTTTTCTTCCCCAGTGATGCATGGATGAGAGGATATTATGGATTCATACATGACTGCTGTGCCCCAGGTGGACTGCAAAGTGGCTTTCTTCTTTCTCTCTAAGACTTACCCATGAAACAATATTGTGACACAAAGAATAGATAATTCAATTTTTTTTTTTTTTCTGTGCATCGTTTCTCTTGTCCTTCAAAAGTATCTTGGATAATATTATGATTTTTCCTAGGAAATTAGGATCCTCATGAAAAATGAGTGTTACTTCTTCATGTAATATAGAAAACTGTTTTCCAACACCATCAGCTGGACTCAGGAGACTAATCACCTAAAAGCGTGCACTGAACATATCTTCAGCTCACCATCATTGCTGTAATAGTGCAAGACACTGTGATGAACAAAGTTGGATTTATCTGAAATATAAGTGGTTACTTATTTGTTTTTACTTCCTCAATCTGCTTCCTTTTAATCCCTTCTAGTTTTAGAATTTGTTGATGATGGGAATAATACTTTCTGAGATGCTTGTGAGCATACTCATTTAATAGGATTACCAGCCTCTTATTGGTAAGCTCCAATTACCCAAAATGAATCTTTACAAGTGCCAGAGTCTTTACAATTTCCAAGAATATATTTTTACTGGTGAAAGAGAAAACTTTATTGTGTTTTGGAAATCCACTTCCCTGTAAATAAAATCCTCACTAAATTCATTAGCAGGCATTTCACTGCTTTTAGAATTTCATTGTAAACTCCTGTGAATACTCTTTGTCAATAGTATGCTTTTATAATTTATTGAAGGTCGATTGGATTGACATAACAGGGATAGTTTTCTTTAGCATTAACAATAGTAATCATGGAAATAAAATCTAGACTAGCCTGCATTCTGCTCTGCCTATGAAGATCTGGAAACCTTTTTAGTAAAAGCTTTTTAGCAAGACACTATAGGCTTGATTCAGCTGCCTAAACACAGCTGTCTAGTGCCAACTAAGATACCTCACAGTGCCCCACCTGACCTTCATCAGGTGCAGACTTTGGGTGTTATGTTTGCTGTCTTTGTGTCTGTGCCTCAAATACTCTGGTTGTCTCAGTGGTACAAAATACTTGTGTGCCAGCAGCTGAAACAAGAACTGTGCCTGGCTGCATTTAATAACTCTCTGTCTGCATGTTAGCTGAGTGTTATCTCCCATTGTAGAAACGGATCAGTACAGTCAGTGGAGAGCAAGTCTTCACATGTAGTCACCTACATTCGGTCAATTCACTGGTTCGCTGTACTCCATTCTTTGTGTTGAGTAGGTCTCTGTGAGCTATACTATGAATTTAGATGCTTAGTTCACATGTAGACACATTTATGTACTCAAATTCTGTTTTCTAGGGCTGATTTTCACCCTATCTCATTTGAAGGAAACTAGTTATCAGTGGAGCATGGTATGTGATGATTCAGAACTGATGATGTTTTCTTCTCTTTTTGAAAGAGTCAGAAGACCAGAGGAGCTTTAATTCTTTTTTTTTTTTTTTTTTTTTTTTTCCCCCTTATCCCCCTGGCCCTTTAGAGAGACTCATTTGGTACTGATGGTGGGAAACTATGCTTCTGAAAAAAGTTGCTTACCTTCTAAGAAATGCCATTGGAAGGACACAGTTGTCTGAAGGAAACAGTCTCAGAGGTTTCAGAATTCCACTAGAAAACAAAATCTTTTACAATAATTGGAAAAGGTATGTGACAACAGGAGAAATACGGGTCCCAGCACTATGGCAATGTCCCTATGTAGTTTCTAGGACTTGAACTGTCATCTCTGCATGACACTGTTGTTCTTCATATGACTCAGCTCACCTGGAGGTAGTTAGAGAACAGATATCTAATCGTGTGCCATGAATGTATAAAACTGGTTCACTCTGAAGGAAGATTTGGTAATGTTTGACTTTGCAGCTATAGCCAAAGGCATCTGTACATGTGATTGAAATTGCTGAGATCGAAATTAAGTCGAGTTGCCTTATAATATATAAAAAATATTAGATTAACAGAGCACTAACTTTAAGACCAGTTTCCTATAATGAGAAAACAGAGCATATGAAGTTTAAGGGAAGGTAGGAAAATAGAGTAAGATGATTTAGAGGCAAGTAAATACAAATGAAGATATTTTATTGAGCAATCAAAGTTAAGAAAAAGAATATGCATTAATTCCCATGGAAAATAAAATAGAATTTATACCTGTTAGTCTCTCCTCCTTTACATCTTCAATTCTTTTTTTTTTTCCTAAGGCATTGCTATTTCAGACAAGGTTTGGCTGAATGATAAGCTCATGCTTAAGTTATATTAAAAATTTAAATATGTATATAAAAATGGAATTGCTTTTCATCTTCCCCACCACTTACAAATCAATCTCAAATTAGTATCTGTTTTCAGTAAATTTCAGTGGCCTAAACACAGGCATTTAGTGCTATTTCAGCTATTCTGTATCTCATACATTCATGTGTGGGCTGTGGGGCTGATGGATGTGACACAGGACCCACTGGGTTTCAGTGCCCTTCTTCTGGAGTGACAGATGATTTGGTGGAATAGAAAGCATGCTGAAAGTAATAGTGTCTGTCTCTAGTTGGGCAACCTAACAACAACTTTTGAGACAGATCATGGGTAAATTCAGGAACAAAAACTTTCATTGACTTCCATGGTGCAAGAATTATACCCCATGGTTATGATAGATGCAGAATGTTAATCACAGCATCATATCAAAGGTCCCCAACGTTGTCACTAATAGGGACCTTTTCCTCCTCCAAATATTTGCAATAGAAGACATTTTGTTGACTTTTATGGACACTGAATAAGGACATACAGATCAGTCTTAAGAATATCTGCTCACTGTGAAATACATAACTGAAGTTCATTAAGATCTTTGTATACTCCCAACAGATGTGCTGTAAACTCAGCTTGCATAGCTAGAACCATTGATCTTACATAGAGAAAAATGTAGTGACCAGTCTATTTGTTCAAGTCTGTTTAGATGTCTCAGGAAGTTTTATATTTCTGTGGGTTTCATGGTGGTAAAACAGTTGCTGGTAAAATCACACCATTATTTAAGCAGATCTACCTTTTTGACTATTTAAACAATAATTAAAGTCACAATTTGAGTTGTTTATAAAACTTTAGTAAGAAATAACACACTTAAGAATGCCTGCCGATGAACATAATTGTTTTTGTGAATTGTGTGACTTTTGTAGCCTGACAGCTTGGTGAAAGGAAATCATACCACCATGTCACATTTTATTTTGCTTTGCTATAATAGGAATTTGAGCATGAACTTTACTGATATGAAGTGACATCTGAGTCAGTTTGTCCTAGCACGGTCCAGCAGCACCCTAGTTAAAAGTTAATATATTAACACAACTTCAAGTGGCTTGCTAGCTACCGTAAAGTATTTTGCAGTACCAGAACTCATTCTGATGAGAAAGATAGGAAATGTGGCACAATAGCAAAGACTCTGAACTAGATTATTTGCTTTCTTTAAAAGTAAACACTGAGGCATAGCATACTAGTTTGCCAATAAACTATGGATTTCTATTTAAGGTGTTACTGTGCTAATAAAATGGCAATCAGTTTTGAGAATTCATTTAAGTACAGGCATTAGGAAGCCCTTAAAACCTTCTAATGTTCCTTCAAAAACATCACTGAGAGAAGTACCAGAATAGTTTACTGCAGTAGTTAGGATGACATATAAGACACCAAAGGATGAACAGAGAAGAAATTCTTCAATCTTTAATTGCCACTACACCAATGACAGGAGCTTGGATAATAGAATTGAAAGTACTTATTTATGAGCATTAACACAACCTGGCTGGTATAACAGAAGACTGGTGGGATGATTCACATCTCATTCACTGTCCCACGTGACATGCTGGTCTCTAAGATGGACACATATGGACTTGATGAACTCAGTGGATAAGGAACTGACTACAAGGTAGCACTCAAAGAGTTGTGATCAATGGCTCGAAGTGCAGGTAGAGACCAGTGACAAGTGGAGTTCCTCAGGGGTCTGTTCTGGGTCCAGTGCTGTTTATCATTGTCAGCGACATGGACGATGGCATTGAGTACTTCCTCAGCAAGTTTGCCCATGACACGAAGTTGTGTGGTGCAGTGGACTCACCTGATGGGAGGTTGTCCAGAGGGACCTTGACAGGCTTGAGAAATGAGGCAGCACAAACTGCATGAAGTTCAACATATCAATGTGCAAGGTCCTGACCCTGGATCACACCAGTCCCAGGCACAGTTACAAACTGGGTAAAGAGCTGTTTGAGATTAGCCCTAAAGAGAAGGACTTGGGGGTGTTGATGAATGAGAAGCTTAACATGAGCCAGCAGTGAGCTCATGAAGCCCAGAAGGCCAGCTGCATCCTGGGATGCATCAAGAGGGGTGTGGCCAGTAGTTCAAGAGAGGTGATTCTCCCTTTTTACTCTGCTGTTGTGAGATCCCACCTTGAATACTGTGTCCAGTTCTGGTGTCCTCACTGTAAAAGGGACTGAGATCTGTTGGAATGAGTCCAGAGGAAGGCCACAACATTGATCCAGGGGCTGGAGCATCTCTGCTATGAGGATAGGCTGAGGGTACTGGGATTGTTCAGCCTGGAGAAGAAAAGACTCAAGAGGGTTCTTATAACTGCCTTCCAATACCTGAAGGGAAGCTACAGAAAGGCTGGAGAGGGACTTTTCACAAAGGAGAATTGGTTTTCAACTGAAGGAGACTAGGTTCAGACGAGATCTTAGGAAGAAGTTCTTCAGTATGAAGGTGGCAAGACTCTGGAATAGATTGCCCAGAGAGGGTGTGGATGCCCCTTCCCTGGAGGTGTTCAAGGTCAGGTTGGATGAGGCCTTGAGCAACCTAGTCTAGTTGAGACACATCCCTGCCTATGGCAGGAAGGTTGGCTTAGATGATCTCCAGTGTCCCTTCCAACCTAAGCCATCCTCTGATTCTATGATGATAATTTAATGAATGGAATGTTAAAATCAACATTATGCTTATTTTAGGAAATATTAAGGGGAGTGGTGGTACTTCTTACAAAAAAAAATTCTATCTTTTCCTGAGTTAAGTACAATTTAGAAGAAGAAAAGGGTGATAATCAGTGTTTATATGAATAAAATTAGGAAAGAATAACATCTCCAAATCTATGCTGCTCACTAGATATGCATATAGAGCAAATTTACAAATACCAAATCACCTAATCATGCTGTAAACTGGATGACTGACTCCTTAACTGTCTATAAAATTCAGGAAGAACTTAAAAACCTGAAGTAGTCTTCTGTGATCTGGGGGACTTCATTCTTCATGGCATGAAGTAGAAGCCTCAGGCTACTGCTGTTAAAATATCACTGGAATTTTTTATTATTATGTAAGAAAATTTTCAAATGTCCTCTCAAAAAATGCCGTGAAGATAAATGGGAGGGGATATAGGTAAGTATTAGAGGACTAATTAAAACAGTTGAAGGCCACTGCAAAGTGAAAATCTCCTTCTATTAAGTTTATTTATTTCAACAAGTGGAAGATTAAGAATAACTTTATGGTGTTTTATATATAAAAAAACCCAGGCATTAAGAGGTAGTGACTCAGCATCCAAGGAGAGTTTATGTTCCAGTGTTCAACACTTTCTTTGGGTGTCTAAGATACATTTTATCCACAGTATGCGTAAGTAGCTCCTGGAAGAGCACAGATCCCTCTGCTACCACATAAGTAATTGTGAATATAGATTTTTGTCAGCACAAGGAAGATTGTGATCCTAACAGTGGATCAGCTTGAAAACTACTGGATTATCTTTGCATGCAGTTTAGGCTACTTTTTCACTGTTACTGATCATTGCTCTCTCTTCGATTTGCAGGTTTTGTCCATTCATGTTAAAAGTGTTTCTTTTAAAGTAAATCACATGAAATGCTGTTGAGTACTGACTGTATGATGAATAATATCTCTGGATAATTTTATCTATGGTACAAAAGCAATGGGTGTACTATAGTTTGGTAAGGAAGATAGCAGAGTCCTCATCTGGCTTCTTGAATATCAGTTTATTACAATACTTTTTATGAATGGCATTACATGTGTTATATAGATTTCATACTTTTTGTATACAAGGCAACTTTGTCAACTCCTGTAAATTTCATAGTGATGGAAGGGTAGTGAGACAAAGTGCCAAATTTTATGAAACTCAAATTGCTGTACCTTCTGTAAAGAGCCAGTAAACTGTTACTGCTCAAAGGTATGAACTTAAACCAATTGTGTCCTTAAAGAGTAGCATTTAAGTGCCAGAGGCTCTGTTCAGGTTGAGTAAGCATGCCTAGGCTGTACTTCCATTAACACCAAAAAATGTACTCTAAGTTATAACAGGGTAAAGACAAATTTTTCTTCAATCTCTTCTTTAAAAAGACAACTGCCAAGATATTTCTTGTGATTTTAAATATTTTTTCTTCTTCTTCAGCTGTAAAATGCCACTGGGTATATGAAATGGTAATGGTAGCATAATAAAAGTGATTATAACTCCTGAAAACTGCTCATATATATTAGAAATAATATTAACTGTAATAAAGAATAATTAGGAACTAGACATGAAGGTTCTGTCTGGATGATCTGTAACCTAGTTACAGCCACAAGGAAATGTGACTTAGCATCTGAATACATGACAGAGGCACGAAATTTTCTAAACTTAATAAAGTTGAATTCTAAGCCTTTTTAAACTTGGTGCATTCTATAATATATAAAATCTTGACCATATAGGCTATTTTTTTTAAAGAGCAAAACATGCATTCTGGACTCTAAAGTACTTATGTGTCTTTCTTAAATTTGGTTGATATGAAATTCCTTTACTTATCCAAATTCTTTCATTGTGGTTAACAGATGTTCCCTCATAGGTGTGCTGTCAGACTGCAAGGTTCAGGAGAGTTGGTGCACCAGGTAATGAGTACATTATTCTGGATTTCAAGGGACCTCTGCTGCACAGATTCAAAGAAAATTAAATCATTTATGTGAAGATTGTAGCCATTACCCTTGTTATTTTGGATATTCAGCACATAAAAAAAACACAGCTGCTGAAAAATAAACTGCAGGTCTCCTTTAACTCACATCTTTGTTTCATTTTTAAGAAATTAGACTGTTCTCCTAATTTTTACATGTAAAACATTAAAAACCACAGAATGATACCTACAGAAGTTTGAGTACTGCTCCTAGAACAGACATAATCATAATGCAGAATTTGTCACATAAAATGAATGTAGGGTTTCTAATTACAGCAGTATATCAAAAGGACAAAAAATACGGTGACTTGTTCTCCTTAGAACAGTGTGTCTAAGTATTTGTTGTCTGCTCTGCATCTGTTACATGACAGGTTGTTAATGATATGTGTGTGAGTTAAAAGTAAAGTGCCTCCTGTGTGTTGTAGACCTTAAATCTCTCTGAAAACTCTACATGAGCACCCATGATACGTTTTCCCAGATTAGGTCTTCTGAGAGATCCAAAGAATGACTAGTAGCTGTACTGTTCTCAATCAGTTTTTCAATCAATGGTTACCATTGTTCATTTCTTTCAAGCCACATAAGAACATTCACTATAAAGTTATTTAAACAGAAGACAATACAAACACCATTTCTGATATTTGTTATTAAACATTATCCAATACAACCTCATGGATTTCTGTCATCTGCTTTACTTTAACACTCCTTAGGCATA
Organism: Merops nubicus; assembly: GCF_000691845.1. Lineage (NCBI taxonomy): Eukaryota > Metazoa > Chordata > Aves > Coraciiformes > Meropidae > Merops > Merops nubicus. The sequence goes on from NW_008609008.1 coordinate 66,427, forward strand.
TTCATAATATAAAAATGCCTTCTTTATTTTATTTTATATTAAACAGCTTTATCTGCTTACAGATGGAATTGCATTATTCTGGGAAATTATCTCTGTGCAAAACATGAACAATCAACCCTTCTCTTTCAACTTTTTTCTTCATCTTTTCCGAGTTAATTTCAGCCTCATCCATTTCATTGAATAAAGTCAACAATGGTCTATTCTTTAGCTCCATCAAGGAAGTGTTCAGCAATCTTATTTGTCTTCTTCCTTTCAATCTTGATGATTTTTCATTCCATGAATGGTTTCTCTCTTGGCTGTGCTCACCAGTCCTCTCCTCAAGTGTTACTGGTTTTGGTTTCTAAGGTTTCCAGTAGTACTGTCATGAAACTACTCAGTTACTTCGGAAATACTGTTTCTTAAAATGAAACTTCTTCTAAAACTGTGGAACATAAAAATAAAAATAAACCTGAAATGAAGTCTAAAGTAATGAGCATCCTTGAAATACAAAGGAGGTGTCTTACTAGAAGAAATATTTTGGACAAAATTACTTGGAAAGATGAAACGATAGCAGGGATATAACAGTATTTTAATAAAGTATTAGAATAAAAATTTAATTAAATCTTACTTAGCAAATTCAGATCAATAGAAATGACTTGTGGGCTGAGAACCATGGAATTACAAATAAAAGATAGTAAGGATAAACAGTAATAGATTTACTTGTAAGTTTAAGGATTTCCATTCTTTCAATTACAATTACAAGTGCAATAACAATGAGGGTGTTGGAAGAACAGAGAAGGGACATTTATAACCAAAGTTTTGTCATAGGTGTTACCGTGGGCAAGATCTGACACCAAGGACACAAGACTTTTTACAGTCTTGTAAGGCATGCAGTTTTACTGAGTTCCGGTGTGCCGGTGTTGGTAGCAGGGGGCTGCAGGGATGGCCTCCCTAAGGGGAGGCTGGGACTGCCCTGGACTGGACACAGCTGGCTCCACCCAGCACCAATACTCACCAAACGCACAGCCAAGTCTCTCAGCTAAGGTCGTGACATCTCAGGGAAAACTTATTTAAGAAGGGGTGAAATGCTTAGAGGCAGTGAGGGATCAGAACTATCATGTAGACTGCTCCCAAGGTGAGAAAAGATGGAGGAGAATGAGGTGCTCCAGACATTGGAGCAGAGATTCCCCTGCTGTCCCTGGAACAGACCATGGTGAAGAAGACTGTCCCCCTGCAGTCCATGGAGGATTGCAGTGGAGCAGATATCCACACTGCAGCCTGTGTGCAGCCCCACACCAAAGCAGGTGGGTGTTCCCTGACAGAGCTGCAGCCCATGGAAAGCCCACACAAGAAGGACAAGTGTGAGGTGGAAGAAGGGGCAGAGAGGAGCTGTTGTGGCCTGACCATGACTCCCCATTCCCCATCCCCTCACACTGTGTAGGAGGAAAGGAGATAGAGGAGTGGAGGGTGAAGCAGTGAAGTGGAGCCTTGCAAAAAGGGGGTGGAGAGAAAATGTTTTTAGTTTTTGTCTTTGTTTTTCACCATCCTACACAATTTTGAGCAGCAATAAATTAATCTCCCATAAGACAAGTCTGCTTTGCCTGTGACAGTAATTGGTGAGTAATCTCCCTGCCTTTATCTAGACCTGTGAGATTTTTCATCTTACTTTCTCCCCTGTCTTGTGGAGGAAAGGTAAAGAGAGAGCAACTGGGTAGGCATCTGGCAGCTGGCCAAGGTCAACTCACCACAACAGTTAAACTAAAAGAAAATGTGGGTTAAATATAAGTGAATGATTTTTATCTAGCTATGGATAACCTCAAGGAGCAATTGTGACAACCCCACTGCTTGAGACATTAGCTCTAGAAACTGCACTCTATGGAACAAGGCTGGATCAACTGATAGCAAGACTGGTTAGAGAATTACTTGATCTTCTTCCTATCTAACCTTGATGACTCATAAGGACTGCCATATTGGCTGCCTTTTGCTTTGTCATTAGCAGAGAACACTGGGAATGCAATTGTGACAAAATATTCACAGTACTACTTGTTACATGTACCCCAAATGAAACAGTAAGCTTTTCATCTGCTGTGGAAAGAAAATGGAGTTGTCACCTTGTGAGAAATTAATTTCTAACACTAGGTTTTCTTCTGTGGAGTTTACTGAGGTGTAGTTTTTACTGCTGCAGTGCTGTCAATGTTCATTAAATGTCCCAGTCTCATGTATGGAATGAAATAAACAGAAGTGGAAATTATCTAACACATGCAAAACTTGTTAAAGAATTCCCCCCTCCAATTCAAAGTATGCATACATATGTACATATACAATATTTCTACAAAAAATATATTTTAACATATTAATATCATTTTATGTATTTTTAGTCACTGCTGACTAAGGTCCAAACAATAGCAGTACTTAATATTTCAAATGATAAAATTTTATAAGTAAAAATAAATCAAGACATTCGCTACAGATACCAACATTTGAGTTTACACTTTAGACCAGCTTGCATTTGCATTATAGTGGGACAGTTTCACCTTGGGGGTGTAAACATAAAGACTATCCATTGTCTCTGATGGCTAATCTCCCTAAGTTCAACAGAATCAATAGGAAGAGAGAGATTCCCTTTGAGGGCAAAGCAGAATCTAAAATTAAATTGAGAATTTTTTTCCTGAGGATTATTGAATCCTCTTATGAATTGCCTGTAGAGATGGTTACGTCTCTCCACCAGCTGTGGTGAGAGTCTTGAGAGGTTAGCCTCCCTGAGTTAAAGTTGGTTTTATAAAGCACTGCTCTTCTCTGATTGGTACATCATCTAGAAATTGAGATGTTTCCATTCATCCTAGGTCACCTTCATCATAATATTTTAAAACTGAAGCACAGAATACAAAAACATAATATGCCATGGTGTACACTATTGCGTTAGGACCTCAGAGGACAAGGTAATTAAAAGTGTATAGAAGTAAAGGAAAGTTTCATTTTTAAGTAAAACACATTTTATTCCCTAAATGAAAATTTCCAAATCCATTTATAAATTTCTGATTCACAAGAAATGCCAAATATTTGGTATTAATTTTGAGAATGAAATATTAAACATGGAGAATCTCCCTTGAAAGCAAATTAATCACCTTTTGCTATTTATAAGAAAAAAAAATAATTTAGGCTGTTAATTTATAGTTGTCTAATTCTCCAAAAGATCTATGCCTAATGTCTGAGATTTAATGATTATGTCTATACTAAGCATATATACTATATGCTAAATATGTGGTAGCCATGAACTTAAATTTAGCTCTGAGGTTAAATCTGAACAGACTCACATGGAAGCTTATTTAGTGTAATCGCGCTGAAGTATAGAGGCATCCACCCTACATAACACCTGGCTGTCGGTCTCTTCTCTGTGTGTGTGTGTGTTGCCTTCTACAATTTTTATTTAATAACATGATATTTAGGGTTTATGTAGCATGCCAGATTTTTACTGTATCCTCTACTGATCAGTTTGCCCAGAGAATATTTATATGGAAAAAGATTATGGAAGAATGTTTGTTTATAAAATCTGTAGATATGCATAGCAGAGGACAGGGGAAGTTGTGGTCAGTATAAGGAGCCTAGGCTGGCTGGAGTTTTGATGTGCCACGGTCTCAGCCCTACTCCTGTAGCATTTGTGAAACTAACTGTATAAAGCAAGTTTTTATTATGACACAAACTGGTATGAGGTATCTAATAGCAAATGTCAGATCTGTTAGATATGACACATTAAAATACAAATCTATCTCCTTCCTCCTTCCCTCAAAGCCCCCTTCCCTCCACCCTCCCACCCCCCCATCCTCTCCTTGTCCTCGCAGTGTAGAATCTCTCCCTGTGGTTTCTTTATAATCCAGCTTTTGGTTTACAACGGAATGCCTAATACTACTTTGCTTCTGGCACCCCTAAGTTTGGCTGCACGTCCACTCTCAAGTTTTGTTACCAGCATTCTGGTCCATGTTCCTGCTGGTTGCTCACAAGATCTCTTTCTGCCCCTCTGTCTCTGTGAAAGGGAGTGGTCCTGTAGATGCAGAATATGGAAGTCAGGAAAAGACAAACTGGCAGCTTTCACCACAGATGCTCAGTGACATCAGCCTTGAAGAACAGGAAATACAATGAATGTTGAACAGGCAAATTAAGCAGTTATACAAACTGTCATCCAAAGTTTTGGGCATGCAAAAGCTTTGAAATGTTGCTTGCACACTGCCTCATGGGGAGGAAAAGGGTGTGGTACTTCACAGACAGCAGTATGGTCAGCCAGGCTGGGCCGAGCTGGGACAGTCAGGATCATCATCAGAACTGGAGGCAGCATGCCACCTCACTAAAGGATGTGTGCATGAATTAGGGCATTAGCAGGTGTGTCAATAACTTAAGGGTCTCAGTCTTGATGAAATGAAGGGAGAATAGCAGTGAGTGGAAATTTCCATCTGACAGGAATACTAGAAGGATGCTAAAGAATAGACCGAACATAAAAGTGTACAACTTTTCCCAAACTGTGGTTTTCTTCAGTGAATGCAATCTCTAGATATAATGATTGCACAACCTTTTGCTCACATGAGTGCATACATGTTTGAACGTTTTTCTGAAGTTGCTAAAAAGCCCACCGAGCTATACATATTGGAAATTTTGAGTTTAGACTGCTGTGGTCTGCTAAGGTGAATAGCTTGCTTTCATGATTTGATGAACAGGACTAACTAGGAAATATTTACATTTAGTAAAATACTGTGAAGACTAATTGAACGCAGAGGAAGCTTGTACCACATATTTTAGAACTATTTTTCATACTTGAAAACAGATATTATAAAACATGTCTTGCTTTAAAAGTAGCTAAATCTTATAAGAATATTGCTTATCAATAATACAATGTGGCAATTTTGCTTAATTGTTATTAGTAATTTTAGAGTGAATTTGAAGTAGCGTTTTCAGTTACTTTAGACCTGGACTACACATCATTAGGAACCCTCTTATGTGCCTCGTTTCATAACAGCATACTCAGAGCTTGTGAGCTATGCTTTTCCTGTAGTCCTGTTCATTTTGTAGCCTTGAGTGCAGTGTGTCCAGATATAGGTGTTAGGAAGAAGGAGTTAATTTCAAATTACTTACATCTACTATCCTCTTCTGGAAATCTAATTCTGAAAAAAAAACCCTTTCAACACAACTGAATCCCTCTTCAGAAAGCAAAGCATAAGAAAAAGAAAAAAATCTCTGAGGCAAAGGAAAATCTTTTTTCTTTGCTGAAGTCAAATAATACTAGCTTGTGAATAACTATTATTTCATACAAATTTTTGTCATAATGTAAAAAAGGAAAGTGGTATCATTATAGGCAAAACCTGTGATAAATAATTGAATCTCACTGAGATATTCATTTTAATAACATTTGTTCTGACTGCGCATGAGAAGCATAATGACTTCCAATGAGCTAAGTCCTTTAAAACTTTCTTCAAGTCATAATGTGTATGTCATGGCATATAATTCAAACAGAATAAGTCTGGAATATTCTTTGATATTTAAAACTTATATAGCTAATTGTAGCAGAAGTCTGCTTGAAGTCAAAATTAACTCTAAGGTGGTTTAGAGAACAAAAATGGAAAATTCCTGTGCTTCTTCAAATTTGGTCATAAAACCAAACATTTCCTGCACATTTTTTAAATAATACCAGATTGGCAACGAACAACATAGTTATAATCATATTAGGAAATAATATAGTTAGTATAAAAATACGTGCTGAAATCTCAACTCAACTAGTACAACATAAGGCAAAAAGGGAGCACTGTTTCCCTTTTATCTAAGGAAACTAATAATTTCATATTTTTTGAGAGTAAGGGAGGCATTCACATAATCAGTGCAGTACGTATGCAGAATTGTTAATTTCTCCAGTTTTTATTTATGATAAACAAATGAAATAATGCAAATTTATTTAAGAAACATGATGAATAGTATTATAGTATCATCAGGCATTACCACTTACTCTATTCATTTTATCAAGACATATTTAGAAAAGAAATTAGGACTAGGTTTTTAACCTTGCCAGAAAGCCTAAAAAAGTAACATTAGGATCCAAATATATGGAACTACGCAAGCATAAATGTTTCATTTATCTTTGCTATTAACAGGAGAAATAATGTCAGATCATTTACCAATGTCTAATTAATAAATTAACTAATATGAATATTTATCACTGAAAGAAACGTATCTGAGGGAAGTCATTGTTTAGTGTCACATTGGCTTATAGGTATGTGTTGGATTAATTGTAGATAGTCAAACTTGACGAGTTGTGAAGAAAGGATATTTCAAGAAGCAGTCATTTGAACATTTGATATACTGATGAAACAATACTGATAAACCAATTTTAATGTTTCAGTATCTGCTTTGCTGAATGTGTTTCTAGTCTGGTAAACAAGGCGCATATCAGCCTCATTTTCTCTGCTGTAACATCCTGGTTTAATTAATTTTTATGTTGGTTCTCTTCAAGAAGATTATTACATTTCTCTGTCAACTGTTATTTTTTGAAAATACAATTAGACCTAAACCTTTCTGAGAGCCTTTTATCAAATTTGATAGCTTAAATGAGAGACATTGTCCTTTGCAAATTCATATGTTTTCATTAGATTAAAAGGCCTCCCATTAGAACTTTTCATTTAAATTTATATGAGATTTCTGGTGTGTAATTCCATGCTTTGTAATATTTGATTTCTTCTGCAATATTATCTGAACACTGTGGCTTTTTTATTACATTTAGTGTTACGTTTCCATCCTTTGGTACTCTTATACTGAAGATGATAATTAAAACTGCATAACTTTGGTTGATTTTTTTCACAGAAATAGAAATTTTTATGTGTGCCAGAAAAATAATCACTAATAGCTTCACTAAATCTTTAAATGTAGTTCTAACGAGATAAATTTCCTTACTGAATTAGATACTTGTTAGTATGATGAAACTTTTTCTTTAACCCCTGCAAACCAGAGTAATAAGGTATAAAATAATATTATTAACCCTAGCAGAAATAACAGTAGCAACTGTGTTGTTTCACTTTTTTTTTTTTTTTTTTAACCTATTGATCAAAGACAACAAAAGATTGAGATTTGAATTTGAATCTGAATATATTAGGAAAAGAAGTGCTGCATGGTTATAATGACATTCTCTGTTGAGACTGGTTGTGAGGGAGGTACACAGCAAGGGGTTGCCACCCAGCGAAACCCGCCTTTGGCTAGATGATGTCAACCTTCAAATACCGTATGTGTCTCTATTACATTGAGATTAAACACCTGTGTTGTACACCTCACTGTATTTTGTTCTAAGCTTATCTTTGTGGTAGAAATGTTACCGTGGTTCTACTTGCTTGTTCTTGAAACTCAAAGTGAGGGAGTTGGCCATGCTTGCCCCACTATGCACTAGGGAGATGTTAGTACTGTCTTCTGCAACAGATCGTTGAGTTCTGCCAAGTGTTAAAATACAACTCACTGGCACAGTGAAATATGGTCTTGTGCTTTGAGGGCAAAACTGTCAATCAGAAGTAAAAAAAAAAAAGTGAGTTCTTTAGAAATTCTCTGTTTATTTCTAAAGAGCAAACAGATGTTTATGATAGCTAAGTACAGAGCCATAGATTTTAATAGATTCCTTCAAAAAACAAACTACCCTTCCCATTCCTACAAATTCACAAGCATTTTCTGCCTACAATGACAGGGGAAGAAATAATCTTAAAAATATAGATAAGCAGGAATCAGCTGCTTTGAGCAGGGTAGTTGCTTTGAGAATCTGATAAAAGCTGAGGCCTAACCCCTGAGAGTTGAATGTGATCAGATCGTATTCCAGAACACAGGAAGGCAAGGATTTCCCATGGGGAAATCCCTCTGATATCTGATTGTCAGCCATGAACTTTCTAGAATTAAATACTTATGGCCAGCTCTTTCTACTGGGAGGAAAGCAAAGACTTCCCTGAGACCTATAGATATCCAATACAGCAGTCATCGGGACAGGGCTGAGCCTTATCTTCAAGTCCCAGTAGCATAGCTTAGAAGAGAAACAGAAATGCAGGCTTCCCACAGCCTAGCAGGGGAAAAAAACAAACAAACAAACAACAACCCACAAAACAAACAGACAAACAAACAAAACAGTCTGGGGCATTACTCCCTCTCCAAGCTGTTATATTTTTTAATAAAAAAATTACTATGCAAAAAAACCGCAACCAAAACTACTAAATTTGAACCTAACAATCCACCAGAGTCTGATTTCCTGATCCCAGGTGAGTAGACTATCAAACTGTTCCTCCAGGGGACTCATGAGAAGTCTTCCTGAGTGTAAGGGAGACCCAGGGTTCTAATCCACTCAGCAAGATCAGTGTTTGGTCAAATACATATGACAACTTATACGTACCTACACAGGTGTCTGCGTGACTGTATACCAGAAATGTGGGTGCTATAGGGATATGAGGCATTTCCAACACAAGATAGTGTCTGAGTGTGGAATATGAGGCTCAGCAACTTCTAGACACTTTGTTTAGACACATTAAGTGACAATCAGCTACTTAAATTTCTCTATGAACTTATCTCATAGGGTTGGGACTTTCAAAAATGTCTAAGTGGAATAGAAACACAGGTCTAATCTGCATTCAATGTGCTCTGAAGTCACTTTTTGGAAACTTCATCTGATCAAATCAGGCAATAGTCTGAAAAGGGAAAGGCAGCCCCAGTTGCTGCTAAAGAGCTTGTGTATTTTTCAAATGGGAAGTATGCTCATTTAGTACTTAGACTGCACCTTTGTGCAGCAGAATCAGTTTGCAAATAGACTTAAGGGATCCATCCCCCTTCAGAATTCGCTGAAGGTAACCAATATGCTCAGTGACACTGAAATGATTGTACCTGCCTAACATCTTTTCCATATAGATAATGACAGTGAAAAAAAAGAAAAATGTATGTCTAGTTAGTACACTCTGGCAGTATTTTCTGCATGTGCAGCACTCAGTTTGTAGAGGTGTAAGTTATGGTACAAGCTGCAAGGTTTTGAAAAGACATAGACTACATCTAAAAATTAAGGCCAGTATTAAAGAGGTAACATGTTGTGAGGGGTGGTAGCTCCTAAGTGGGACAACCTGAGGACCTGAAATAACAAAGTATGTCTAATAATGCCTAACATAGACATTACAGTCCTGTACAGTAAAATCACCGCTAATACTGACTGTTCAAACGCAGATAAGGTTGAAATTTTCTAAGTTTGTCATGTCTTCTCCATTCCAAGTGAAACAGTTACGATAATGTTTCCTCTTAAAACCAACAAAAGGAATTGTTTGTCTCAATGGCCTTTTATTTCTTTTATGATTCTAGTATTCCAAGATCATCTTCAGAGCATTTCTTTCTTCCCTTGATTTTTTACTGTGGTGCTTGCAAAGCAGAGTCAGTTGCCAGGAAGTGAACTCTTTTATTGCCATGTCTGTGAACAATGGCAGCACACAAATAGAGCTCTCCTGTATCTTCTTGGGCACTGCGTCATGAGTGGAGGCAAAAAGGAAAAGGATGTGACACAAATTGTGTCTGCACTAACTAGGACCAACGTCCTGTAGGCTAATGTGACATCTTAGGTGAAGGCTTGTGCCCCATAAAACTTTCAAGGTTCTCTTGTGCCTATGTAGCAAGTAGTTCTGGTCTCTCTGAAAATGTATCTACAAAGTGGTTTATCTTTTTGCCTTTTTTAATTTTCACCCTCCCATCCTTCCTAAGGAAATGCCTATAAATTACTGTATGTTATTATCAAAACACATTTTCTCTTTATATTATTCTGTGGTTTAGACAGAGCTAGGAGCTAATCACCACGCAGCCACTTGCTTGCTGCCCCTTCAATCCCAGAACTGGGAGGAGAAAAGGGAGAAAAATAAAACCCCTGTGGGTTGAGATAATTAGAATTTAATACAACAATGAAGAAGGAACAGTAAACAACAGTAATAACAATATAGAAAGCTAATGGTTTATTTTGATGAAGTTTGCAAATTCCATGTCACATATAAGAAGTGATTTTCTATTATCAGATTCCCTGGAACTTCCTGGTGCCAACAGGACTAAAAGAAGAAAGTGTCTATGGACAGATCAACGTTAGTATTCTTGAGACTGAACAGAAATAGAAACTTTTGGAGTGACTGTTCCATGTATCGTCTAAACTATATTGGCAGAAATTAAGAGAAGATGCTTTACAACAGTAACGTGCTGTTTCTGATATGTATCTGTGTGGCATTCTGCTCCTGGGCAAGTGAATGAGGTCATCTTGCTGAGATGACCAGATGACTGGAAGCATAGTACGGTAGCAATTGGAGAACAACATACTTAAAAGCCAGAAAATGTCCAGAAAATGCAGTTTCAGAAGCCAATAAGGTTTCTGAAAAACACACGAGAGAGTCTGGCGTGACAAGTGATTACCCTGCTTGTCAAATAACCAAAGTGTTACCAAAGGGATTGAGATATATTTGGAAGTGGGATTCAAATAGAGTTAGGCATTTAAACTCTGAAAATCTAATCTCTTGTCCCCACAAGCAAGCAAAGTGCTCTAAGTCACCTATTGATCAAAGCAATTCTGAATTGTATAGTTCTGCAGGCTTCTGAATAAGGGCAAGCCTCTTGTGCCATACACACTCCAAGGGACTTTAAATTGATTTTAACAAGTTGTCTATATCTGGCCAGGGAACTACCTGCAGAGAAATGTTTTCAGACTTACGACTCTGCCTAGCAGGAGTACTGGGAGTGACTTTTGGGCTGTCCAGGTGATTCGGGAGCATGGACACTACTGAGCTTCTAAGTCTCCTTGACACTTCTGAAAATTCCTGCGTTGCAAATGTATTTGCCAGGACTCCACTGTACTGATTTAGTTAGTTCTTCTGAAGTGCTAAAGCCTGTTTTCCAGTTTGCTTTTGCCCTGATTACAACGCACCCCACTGTGGCTGAGTAGAAAAGCAATCTGCTAGGGTTTGGGTTAGAAGCACTCATACACACTCATTTTGTGTGCTCATCTTTTGATCTCTTCCTTAAAACTCTGCACGACTCATGAGAATGTGTTTATAGCTGAATAGCCCTGAAATGTTATGTCACTGATGCAGATTGACCTCCATAAATAGCATGTCCTCTATACCAAGATCCATTTTCTCCACTCTCTACTGCTCCTTTGAGATGATTTTTACTGTTGTTCCTAGCTCTGGGGATTTTTGTTGAGAGCCTGTTTGCAGAACACATACCACACATACCTTTCAAGGCTCTCTGACTCTTATTACTGATATTACTTTTAAAAATGATTTAGTGAAGGCTACAGATGTGGTAAAAGGTTTGGCAGAAAAGCATGGAATGCCTCTGAAAAGAGGCACCCACCTGCTGACTTGTGAGTCAGTGCTTCTTTGGTTTTACTGTGCTGAATGTAAAATAAATAGTAGATGATGAGAAATGTTGTACACTGCAATAAAACACAGAGAATGCACAGTTCATGACATAAAAGTAAATCACTGCTGCACATTTTATTACAAAATGTTCACTCTACTATTCTGTTTCTCAAAAGGGTTCAAGTGAAAATGCAAAAACCTCCTTTTGCAAAGCATTTTAGTTTCAGATCACTCTTGCAATCCTCCATTCTGTCTGTTCTTTCACCTGGGAAGTAGCACCTTTTTTAAGTACTGAGTCACAAATGGCAAGTGCCTGGCCTGAAGTATTTGGCTGCTATTAAGTTTCTATAAAAACAAGAGAGATTAAATATCAGTATCAGAAGCTGCTGTTTAGAAGGAAACTAGCTAAACAAAACACATTTGGCATAGACACAGTTCAGTGCTACAGACGGCACTAATGTGATGAGGTAAAGAAGGAAAAATACAGGAGTGTTGTTTCATCCTCCCCTGGACTGTGGTTGTGCCCAAGAGTGGGTTTCTTAATGTTTCCATTACATCCCCCTATTTTTAGAAGTTAATAGCTCGGCTATAACAATTTGCTTCAGGCTGAAGCTTGGCATACAAGGTCTCAGTCAGGGAGCACATTTAGTGAAATAGAAGATTACCCATTTTAGAGCCATATTATTTTTTTTTTTCTGTCATACAATCTAAAAATATTCTCCATTTCAGAAATTACATTTGGCATCTGATTTATATCTAATGTAACACAGTATCTTTTCTCACTGCATTTGACCAATGAAAAGCTATATCAAAGAATAAAAATTGAGGGGGTTTTGGTTTATTTTTGTTTATCTGTATGAGATCGGTAGCCACTGTGTTCACCTTTTCAGGGTTTAAAAAAAATTGTAGCTATTTGAAATTCAAGGAGATATAAGTGGAATAGATTATATGACATCCATCTACTGTGTAAGTTTTTTATTTTGGTGTAAGCCATTGCAGGAGAAAAGATGTAGGACTGGATGAACTGTGAGCCTAATCTAATATTGCAGTTCTTATTTTTATCTGTTTCCTAGACCTTGATTGCTTAGGTACTTCTACAATACCTACCAGAAAAGATATTGCTAGAAAGACAAGGTGTTTTGTCTGAACAGAACATGAAACTTAAAGAGTATGGTACCTGTTAGTCTTCTGTAAATTTCTTTTCCTATATTTGGAATCATACTAAATATAGCAAAATAGGTGAACGAAAGAAGGAGAGTTCTGGGGAAGAGACAAACACCCTGGATCTTTTGGAGAAATTAAGATAGTGTTGTAAAAGTGATGCACTAATAGTTACAAAAGCAGCATATACGTATCTTAATGATCAAAATACTGTAAATAAAGTTAGACATTTTGTGCTTGTTTAGAAGTTATTTTGATTTTTGGAGGTACATTTGGATTTGTTTGTATTGTTGCTTATATTTTACATTATATTATCATATATAGTTATAGTATTGTTTTACTGTATGATACTTCTGGGACTTTTCTGGGCTGAAAAGCTGTAATAGAGCTACATTAACTCCTTATTTCACACATCTTAGCTCATTTAACCTGCATAAAGTTGACATTCTTTATTTTTTTTTCCTAAAGCACAGATGAAAAAGTAAAAATACATTAAATTTATAAAGAATGAGTGAAAGAGAAAAGATATCTTGTCCCCCAGTCTTGCAGTGGTGTCTGTGCAGTGCACTGCTCCAGACACTGACTTGCTCGTAACTGGGGCTGTGTCTCTGTTGAGCAGTCTGTCCCTTTGATACAACAGCATGATAATGTTTGTTTTCCTTGCAGCATCTGCACCAACTCTTCATATAACACAGACAAAAAGATAGTATTGTGCAATTGTTACAGACCAGGAAAACACCTGATACTTCAAAAATTTTCTTACACTTCTTCTGTGAAATAGAACGTACTTTGTTATCACAGGCTTCTGTATCAACTCATGCCCTTTTGTGGAAGATTTTATTTCAGCACCTTTATATTTTTTTTTCCCCCCACTATTTTCCATTTTAGCATGTGAACGATTCAGCAATAGGAACAGCCTTTGTAGGAAGCTGAGTCAATTGTAAGGCACAATTTCTGTGACAAGTGCAGCAGTACAGTTCATTGCACTTAGAAATTAGCTAGCTTGTATAAATACTTGGTTGTGTAACTTCATATGCTCTCTCCTGGATCCAGCAGGAACTCCTGGCTGATCCTCTTCCATGCTCAGTCTTGTCAGATTTCTCTCAAATAGGGGGAGTGATTGCTCAGCTCTTCAAATCAGATCCACTGGGTTACTAACATGTAAACACATTGCAAATGAAGTATGTTGTACAAGCACTTTAGATGTTCCTGACAGCCCTCCTGAAAGCTATAATCGTTGGTCCTTTGTTCAGTTGGGACTGGGAAATGTCTATACTTTTCTCACACATTATCACCTCTAGAATAAGTACAATATTGTTGGGAATTACTTCAAACAACAAGTATCTTCAGGTTCATCAGGCAACAGCAAATTTGTGACTGAACTACAGACATCTTCTGACAGGTATTGAAGGAAGGAAAAAAAACCACAGCTCAGTCAGTGTTTGGAATGGGAACATTTCATTTATTGGACAGCTTTACACAGCCATTTTTTTTCCCAAACAATGCATGCATCTGTCCAGTAAGTTTGGTTGGATTTTTGCATTTCACCATTTTGCTATCTGCAGTATAAGTGTAGAATCAGCCTTGATAGAAAGGTTGACATTTATTTTTAATTCTGTACTCCAAATTTGATATTCCCATTATTTGATAATGAATTATAGACCCTTCCTTCCTTCCTTCCTTCCTTCCTTCCTTCCTTCCTTCCTTCCTTCCTTCCTTCCTTCCTTCCTTCCTTCCTTCCTTCCTTCCTTGTCTCTTCCTTCCTTCCTTCCTTCCTTCCTTCCTTCCTTCCTTCCTTCCTTCCTTCCTTCCTTCCTTGTCTTTCCTTCTTGCCTTGTCTTTCCTTTCTTTCCTTTTGCTTCTCTAAACCTCAATATTTATCCTTTGAACTTGTAAGTTATTACATATCATATGCAGTTTAAAATAACCTTCACTTTAAATTCTGTGGCTTTTGTTGGCTAAGTCAGTATTTCAACAGCATTATTAAAGTTTTCTTTGTGTGAATATTGTCAGTCAGACACTTAGCACAGGTAAGTATATTGCAGTTCTACTTGCAGCTTAGTGATGAATGTCACCTATTACGCCTTTGCAAAATCCTCAGAACTGATCAGAAATTCCATTGCATGGAAAAATTGTCTATAGTTAAGCAGAGCTTTAATTAAAGCTATACTTTGTTTTCAATCCAATTTAGGAACAAATACAAAAAAAAAGAAAGATGTAAATTTTACAATGCCTGGCAATGTATCCAATTCTGAGCTGAACAAAGAAGCTTATATGCTGAAAATCTTGTAGGAATAAAGCATGTAAGATAAATAAAAAGCTTCCAGTGTTTAATTCCAATCATCTCCACAACAACTGGAGCTGCTGATAAGACACCTACTCAGAGTAATGATGCATAATGTGCAGAAGCAATAACCCAGACTGCATAAGTATGAAGGAATGCCATTCTTTTAAAGAAAAGTGTGGCAAATGTGAAGCTCTCTTAATGTTCTGAGCCTTTTTCAAAGGTATTTTTGGGAACACAGCAAATTGCCAAGGTTTAGTTTTTTTTTTTGTTTTCCAGATGGGATAGGGAGAACAAGTAACTAATGTAAAGGTATCAAACATTTGTCCATGTACTATCATGTAAATATTTATGTCCTGTCAGTTCATTACTAGTGAAGTTTCTAATAAGAGTATAAATATTATAAAGCGTGTTTACAATAGATAAATCATAGGGGTGCTGAAGCAATTTGCAACAGTAAAGCTCATTTTGGGTAATTACAGTGCCCCAGAAGATTGTATTTATGTATTACAAAGGAACGGGGTGTTTAGAAGAAAACTGTTTTGAACTACTGACATTCAGAGGAGGCTAGAGGTTGATCCTGCCTGGGACTCACTGAGGAACATATGCAAATACTAACAGAAGGATTTTGTGAATAGAAGGGATAGAAAAATCACTGTGGCTTCACTTGGAAGGCTAACCTTATTCAGTCAAATTTCATGCAGATGAATTACTGTAACTATAGAAATAATGTAAGAAGAGATTAGTTAAGATTATGCTGGCAATAAACATACTAATGTTTTATTACACATGGTGTTCTAGTTTACATTTTATGTAGGGGTAAATTAGACCACAGTGTTGTTTATACTTGTTTTATGAAGGCTATGCTCATACCCATATTAAAGCTTATTATTGCTCTTGCCTTCACTTCCCTTCCCATCCCCATCCATATTTTATCTAGACTAACTAAATATTTGACTCAGCATATCTTCTGAATACCTTAAATACAGTAAAAGTTAAGAACAAAACACATCAACCATTCTCTCCTCTATCTCGAAAAAGGCAAAGCAACAGAGCAATAGATTTGGGAAGGTCATATTATAATGAGATTAATATGTAGTTCCCTAAGCTAGTTCTTAGCAGCAAATAAATGTGCTTCAGCTCTTTTCCATGAATTTTAACTGATAAGATTAATTTAAACTGAAACATACAAGCTTCCCTTCTACGACAAGGTAGTCAATGTATATCTTATAGGAGATTGTTCAAGTAAAATACTATGAGAAGGAACACAATTATTTTCCGAACTGCAATAAAAGATATTAAAATTAGAGTGAAATCTATCTCACACTTTTTTCTTCATGGTAGTAAAATCTATCAAAGCCTTTTTTTTTCTTTTTTTTTTTTTTGTGCTAGGCTGGTTATTGGACCTTGGCTGCCTGTGAAGGACACTCATACGCCTAGGCACCTAGGCATTTGACTATCAAACCTTTTGGTCCTCTTTTCTTCTCAAGCCCTGGTAAGAATAGGTCTGGGTTTTATTATTATAAACAAATAAACAAAACATACTAAATACAAAAATAGGTTAATAAAGATCAGAGTCACAGCATCCCGAAATAGTAGCTACGTAGCTTATGGACAACTCCACACTGAGCACTCTTTTACACAGA
Source organism: Merops nubicus (assembly GCF_000691845.1). NCBI lineage: Eukaryota > Metazoa > Chordata > Aves > Coraciiformes > Meropidae > Merops > Merops nubicus. The sequence goes on from NW_008609008.1 coordinate 82,866, forward strand.
GACCACACCTGCATAGCAGCATATGGCCTAAAGCCTGGTATGTATGCAAGGACAAGGCAAGGCAGTTGTCTTCCCAGAATGAAAACCCATGGTCCTGCCCAGTCTAGCTCACTCAAACTCTTCCCTAGAAATCAGCAGGGCTTTCTCAAGATATAGATGAGAATTTCACCTGCCAAAACTTACATCTGTGGCTGACTACATATACTAAAGTACAAACTTGTCCCATGCAAAGCAAAACTGAAAGTTATTCCTGGACATCCTTAGAAGCCTGCAGTCTGTTAGGTTGCCTCCAGTGATCTTTTACTTGCCCTCTCCACAAATACAGTATCATTTGCTGCATGTGCTCCCTTTTGACCTGCCAATGCCAATGTTCATAATTTCTTCCAGCTCTCTCATGGAAGGATAATGTGTTAAAACTCCTGCCATGGGGTAGGCCTGGAGACACATATTCAAACACTGAGAAACAGAGAATAGGACTTGACTCAATAACTAAGTATGAGAGTATTATAGCTCCTTTCTATTTATAGTACTGCATCTTCTATGCGATTTAAAGAATTAATTTAGTAGCATTTCATCAGATGGAAGTTGAATTCTTTTTCTGAAAAAATAGCAAGTTTGATAGATTTTTCCATTGTTATTTGTATATTACCTTATCACTCTCTTTCTTTTCAACTGTCATCTCCTCTCCTCATTCTTTCTTCACCTTCTGGTTTTCAGTGGACTTTGCTATTGGCCCCGTATCAAAAGTTGACCATTATTTAGCCAACATGATATTTTTTACACTAAAATTTGCCTACTAAACCTCATATGCAGATATTTTTGTGTTCTTGGCTAATAAACATTTACTAAAATATAATTAAAGTGCATATGCTGAAAATATGTTACAAAAAGGGAGAAGGGAGAAAGGCAAACGGAAACCCAGCTTTTTCCCTTATACCACTTTGATTGTACTGAAAGCTGTCATATGTTTAATCTTCTCAACTAGTTGTTACATGCTTTTAAGAGGATTATGTTATTAGTAGTTTAATTAATCATTATACAGTATTTTCCCAATTGTTGCAAAGGTTTTGTCATTTGTTTTTTTTTAAAAAAAATATTTAATGGTTTATTCTTCTTCATAGTCATGACTTATTCTGGTTTTGCCTGTACTTTCATGACAAGTTGCTTCAAGAAGGACAGAAGGAGATGCCTGTAGCAGAAGCAGATAGATCCCCTGCTAGCATAGTGTCTCAGGCCACTGGGAGACTAACACAATCAAGCTGTACTCCAGAGACTATGGTTTGATTACTGTCGCTACCAGTTGGATCATTAATAATAACAGTGGTAGTGACAGCAAGTTTCTTGACCTCATCATGAAAGGCAGGGAGGCCATCCACTGGAGCAATTAATCCTCCAGGCAAAAGAAAACTGTAGGGAGAATGTCGTTTATTATCTGCTGTGTTCTCTTTTATCCACTAATTCTGCCTATAATCTCAGCAAAGTGTGAGGGTTTTAGGGAGGCAAGATCTTGCGTTTCTTCTGCTCCAATGCAAATATTTTTATTTCTGTGAGGTACTTGTTAATTTTCTCACCCTCAGTATGTAGTAGCTTGGCATTGGAAGCCAGAAATGTATCTGCAGCTGTATATTACAACAAGCATGTGGCTGTCTTTTGTTATATGGAGGTTGGTTGCATGGAAGTTTAATATGGGTCTCCCTCCAAACAGCAAATAGTATATTCCTTACAGAATAACTCTTCTCTAGCAGCTGAAATATATTTACAACCTGTTGCTGCCAAAGGATTTAACCCTGAGAACCCAGAGGAATGTCTAAAAACTGAAGATTACAAGGTAGAAAATATCTAGGATTTCTGTTTATTTTTGCTGATGAAACTGACAGCATTGTAACTGGCTTTCCAGTTCATGAAATGTGTGGTACTATTTTTTTTAGTCTGTAATATCTATGCCATTCTGCTGGCAGCATTATTTGTTACGCTTTTTCATTTCCTCATGTAAAATTCCCTCATTTTCCAAGTTATTTGAATACACCAGTCTTCAAAGAAATAGTCTCAAGCAATAACAGACAATTAAAGCCAATTTGACTCTCATTTTCCTTCAAGACTATTTGCAAAACCCGTTACTTTTATTAACAGAGAATCATAAAAGTGCATTATTAGATTTTGTTTTCAGTATAAGCAAGGTCAGGCTGCAAGGAATTTCTGTTCTGAGACTGAGAAAATGATTAGGAATGATGATATCTTTAATGAAAAGGTTCAAAGACATGATTAAATACAGTAACATAATACATCCAAGTCAGACAAAAATTCCAAAGTATCTGCAAAGAAATACTCACATGGGAGGATAATTGATATGGGTGTGTCAAAGAGATCCCTTTATGGCTTAATTTCATTTCTTTATTAAAGAACCACCTGCCACATAATGTAGGCAATGCAGTATTATTGGATGATTAACTAGAAACACACACTTTCCAAGGCCATAGAGAAACTTTCATTGCAATGTTTTCTGCAATTCTCTAATTTATATACTGCACTGAGAGTTAATGGATATTTAAATGGTTTTAAAAGCAGTTTGCAAAATGGAATTTTAAAAGAAATAGCCATAATGAAACTATAGTCATGAAACCTGCCTTCGCACATAGAAGTACGCCTCATTTGGACGGCAATGTGTGGACAGCAGCTCTGATTCATACACACAGAACTGGGTAGCAAGTGTCCGTTTAATGGCACTGGTCATGACTTCTAGTTGAGAAGACCTTGAACACACTAGTCAAAAGCAATATTAACTAACATTGACTAATATTGGCTAATACTGCAACATTAGTCAGAGGCAAGTGATATTACTCCTTATTATTCCTTTCCTTATTTACAGAGTTGATGCTAAATTGTGACTAAATAATTAACTAAATCCTCATTTAGGTGTGTCAACTATTGGCATACTATATCATATTTCAAATACAGCATTTCAAATACAGTATTTCAAACGACAGCTCCAGGCAAGATCACTTGATGCCAAGCAACCAGTGTCATGAAACTGGGCATTAACCTCTGAGATATAATTTTCCATTTTATTTACTTAAAACATCAACATTGTACTTCATAGCTTAGAATCCAAACTTCCATGTTTCTTGTCTTTGTTAGAAAAACGGACAAAGATATTATTTTACTTTTGATATCATCTCTATAATTCATAGCTATATCTCCAATTGTTCAAATTTCCCGTGAAAATTGTCACTTCATGTTAGAGTCATTTGGACTTTTGCTTAAAGCCTAAATCCTGTCATGCTTTTTTTTTCAGCTGCTGAGTCTCAGACTTCTTCAACACTGAGTTCCTTTGACCAGCTTGGATTCTTACTTCTCCAATACTACACAATACCAGTTTTTATATTTATATTTCAAGAAATTAATTTTCTGCTTTTGCTCCTGTCAGGGTTTGTTAGCCTGTATATTTTCTTTTTTCTTTTTTTTTTTTTTTTAAATATATACTTTCACTCAGAAGGTCACAGCACTAACATATGCTCATATAAAACTATTTGGTAAATGTCAGTATTCGTACAAGTAGGCCACAGTTAAATCTCGGCTAGTGCAAAGTGTTAGCACTGTGGAAACTTCCCATATAACTCACTAAGACACTTCAGTCTTAACCTCTGTCTCATCCACTTATGTGATGCAGGCTTTACATTACAGAGAGTTTATAAAGTGTAAAGAAATGACAAGCAATTATGTATTTGCTCTTTCTCAATATATACAGAGGTCAGTTAAGCAGACTTCAAAATAAAGCCTAATTAAAACTTTAAAAAAAATAAAATAAAATGTTAATAATAACAATAATAATTTTTAAGAACAACATATACCCTATTTATAAACCTGGAGGAGCCATAGATTAATTCATATCTTCGGGTGAATGTTACCTAAAGTTTGGGAGTTTTGTCAGAGTTTGCATTAATGTTTTAGGCTAATCTTAAAAAAATAATTACTCATAAATCCTCATAGACTTTACATGCAAAAGTAAAAGCACTTGAAAAAACATCTAGTCAATATAAATCTCTGAGATTTAAAGAAATCTATTGTCTTTTCCAATTAATAAAATGCATTGGTGAGTTAGTCTCATACACTAATACAAAGCTATTCAAAATATAAATGTTTAGCAGGCTGGAAACAATACATCAAGTTCCTAGTTTCCAGTTTCCTTTGCAGTGCTTTTTCAGATGTCTATAGAGATATGAGGGATTATGAAGAAGGCATAACATTATTGAATGGTAAAGCGAGAAGGAGGAAAAGGGGCACTGAAATTTAAGTGGGTAAAAAAAAAAAAATAATAGAAAATTGAACTATGACACCTACCTGCTAGGGCAGAAATAATGCTTTTATGCATTCAACAGTTCTATGATAATAGTGTGGGTTTTACACTACATGCTTAAGTGGACAAACTGAGAGATCATATTCCAAAATATATTGCTCTGTTTTCTATGTAAAATCCTCCTGTGCAACCTACTTTAGGTATGCAAATTTCTTAGTGATTATCCTCCAAACAGTTTAGAAACAGATAACTAGATTGACATTTATTTTATTTATCCGTATTAAAATACAAGCTTGTGGTATATTATTGTAAGAAATTTTAGCAATAAATGAAATAAGGTACTAGTCTTCCCACAAAGAAAAACATCTTTTAGGTGCATTTTACAACACAAACATTAAAAACCTACACCATTTGGGTCTGTAAGAATAATCATAGAATCATAGAATCATTTAGGTTGGAAGGGACCTCCAAGATCATCAAGTCCAACCATTGAGCCATTAAGGCTCTAAAGTCCTCTGCTAAAACAGATCAGAATGTGTCAGGGTTGGAAGGGACCACAAGGATCACCCAGTTCCAACCCCTCTGCCATGAGCAGGGACACCTCCCACTAGATCAGGCTGCCCAGAGCCTCATCCAGCCTGGCCTTAATGGCAATATAAATTCTGTGAACATCGTCTTCTTATCAAATATTTTATGTGTTAATACCTGAAAAGAGTATGAATTAGCATAGCCTAAAGTGTTATTTGTATTCTGGTTTCCACTGAGTACTATCCTAGAATACAACGGTAAAGCTTTAGCATTTTGCAAGTTAAGCCACTCATAGGTTCCAGAAGCAAATCTTTCTATGTGTCGTTTCTACGCATTCTTGAAATACCTTATTTGGTTTCTGTCTGATCTGAAGTTTACTACTACGGCTTTGTGTTATGCAACATGATCACGGCAGCCTTTTCCAAACACCTTCAAAACTTTAAAAGACTCATCAACTTCTCCATTCAATTTTCCCATCTCAGATCAGTATTTCACTTGGTTTTGTGTTATGTTTTGTGATAGGTAAAATGCTGCAGCACGTAATATAGAAGCAGCATCATTTGTGAAAATTCCTAAATGCTTTTGGAAATGAGTCCCATAAATCTGAGATTATTCACGAGGAATTTCTTCCTAAAATTATTTATTGCGAAAGGCCATGTCTAAAATTATGAGTGTCTGAGACATAACTATTTTACTTTGACTTGAAGCTGCTTTGCTTTGGAAGTATGCACCTGCACTTTCTCACAGGATAGTGCTACACAAAGAGTGATCATTTTTCCCTTTTATCCAAAATCCTCACAGATATCCAAGACACTCACCTAAAAGCAGCTAACACAAGTTCTGGACCTTCCACGGCTAGGAGATTCTGAGGATGTGGACTTCCCTCTTTTGTATGCCTCTTATCACCAAGCTGGTGGGGTTTTTGAGGCAAGGTTCTTCTGGTGTCCTGCTTTTGAAGTTGTTCCACTTTACATTGAGTAATTAAGGATTCAAAGGGCTAAAGCAAGCAAGAGGGAGAAATTATATGATGCTACATGGTAGGATTAGTGTGCTTAGAGAGGTGAAACTTCAGTTTCTTCTCCAAATAATAGCTCCTTATGTGGTTAGTTCTTTTGATGTTTTGTGATCTTCAGATTCCCTAATAAACTACACACTTCTAGAAGGTTTAGTGTTTGTGTCATATTTATTACTCTAGATCAAAAAACCCCAAACAAACAAATGAAACCCTATAAGGACATTTAGGACTCTTCAGCTTTACATGGTAGATAAATTAAAAACACAGACACAGACTGACTGACTTAAAAGGAATTCTGAAGGGTGTTTTTATTTGTGTTACAGAAAAGGCACAGATTTAGCAAAAATACTACCTTGCCTGCGTTTCAGTGCATAACTCTTCTTGCCAGTCATCGGTGTTCACTGGATTTGGGTCATATCTTTGAGGATAATTGAAAACCTTGAGATCATGCACTTTTAGTAAATCAGAGAATTTTTCATTCTCTTCACAATTTATTTTTCATTGGTTTTAAAACTAAATTAGATATTTGTCCTTCCCTCACATCTGGGCAAAGTCTCATGGTCTGTTTCCTTCTACCTACCAGGCAGAATATGGAACCTTCGTATCCTTTTGAAGTACCTTCTCTTTGTTCTTACCCTATCTTATCCCATCCCATAAATTTCTTTTCAGAGAAGAGTGATATCTTCTCTCACTTCTACCCAATTTTCAAAATGTATTCCATGTGTAATAATTAATATTTTCTATTGTCTCTAATTTGGATATAAGCATGCTAGTACCCTTTTCAGCAAAGCCAAACATACCCAGGCATTTCATGGTACAGACTAAAAGAGAAAATCCACTATGGGAAAATTCATAAAATCTTTCATGGTCCTTCAGTCTTAATTCCGGTACAGGCAGATGTAAATCTCACTTTCCCTAGTCTGGATGAATGAGGCTTTTGAGATCAAAACCCCTCCATGAATAAATATGCAAATATTATTTTTCTTACATCTCTGTAAGAGATGTTTTTGCCTTCCTAATTAGCAATCGGATTTTAAAATTTAATACTTTAAAAGCATGTCCTTTCACAGGTACAGGGGGAAGACATACCTTTTAAAAAAAATGCTGAAGTTCTGATATAACCAGCATGAAAACTGCAGTGGAAAACTGATTAAAGTTTTCCTTATTGTATACTCTTTTAACTTGTGTCTACTTTTTTGCATTCTTTATTTTAAAGGATCAACAAAATTCAAGTACCACTAAAACAAATCAGCATACTTCTCCCTCTCCATTTCTACATTGTTTTAACTTTAAAGATGAGGCCTAAGGAGGTTCGCAGTGTCACTGTGCAGTCTGCTTTGCAAAATCTGTATTGTGATATATGACATACAAGGAAGCAGGCAGCCAAAGATACAGAAAAAGATTGGGAAATTACTTTCTATGTTGAACTGCGCTATGCAGTGAACACTGATTTTCTGTTATATCCTGCAGCTATCTTGTCATAATAATTTTTTTTTCGTAAGTCCTTTTCTTTTGTTTCTAGATTTTCCAAGACTTAGCAGCCTGTCTGAAAGAAATAAATGGTAACTCTGAAAACTCTTTGGTCCAGTATGAATACCGATTAATTTTCTGATGTATTTTTAGTCATGTTCCATTAAATATGTAAAATGATGAGTCGCTAGTATTGGTGAGAGTGGGAAGTGTAATATAATTAATAGATGAAAGAATGCCCCTTCAAAATGTATCTGCTATAAGTACACTTGGCTGATCATGAAATTTCTAATTCCAGCCCTCATATCTATATTTTAGATTGACTATACCCTGGGGCCTCAGAAGTGAGCTTCATTTACTGAAAAGTCATGGGAAGTCATGTTTATTGTCTCAGCAGGTAGCTGCACTCTAAGTGTAATACTGAAAGACAAGAGAAAACAGAGGCCAGTTGATGTTATTAGATGCACACTGTAGCTTCCTGACAGATGTGGGTGGCAGAAAAGAATAAAGAAAAGAATAGCACACACATCAGTTTCTCTCAAGCTTTAAATATTTCTGGTTTAAACACGTCAGCCTAAGCTCTTCAGTGTTCCCAAATACATGAGTGTGGTGTAAGCTCTCTCTTCTGCGGAAGGAAATGTGACCAATCTAACTGAGTAGGAAATTCTGTCTGTGAGATTGTGTAGGCTGTAAGCATTTCAGCTTCATCCTTCAGACTCATATCAGTCCTTTAACCATACACGTGGAAGGATTTGTGTATTAAAACTGACTACAGTAATGAAATATTTGTTTATTCAGTTTCAGAAGGGTTACTTATCTCTCCCTTGTTGCAAAGCAAAACATTATGCTAACATATTTCATGTATGTAGGCAGTAGCAAGGCAACCTTAGACAGTCTGCTCTCTTTTTGTCACATAATGTTCTTAGCGCCTAATAATATTGTGATAAAGGGGCTGCCCTGTGTCTGTGTAGCCATGTTTATTACCATGTGGTGGTTCCCAAATGACACTGCACTCTGATGAGTAGCGACTGGCCAGAGTGGTCTGGCTGGCTCCCCGGCTCGAGGCGTCGCTGGCAGGGCTGGCCCACACTGCTGGCAGTGGCACAGCCGCTAGTGCAGCCTTCTCATCCAGCTGCCTTTGCTGACAGCTACTCTTTCCAACAGTGGCAGAAGGACTTTTCCTGTTTACCTTTGTTATTAATTATTACATATCCTCGAGACACATCACCAATGCTTCTGCTAACAATACCTTCCCTGGGGTATAATATTAACTAATTAATTCATTAACTAATTAATCCAAATCCTGGACAAAGTTCATTCAGGGTGTCCTATTAAGAGTGTCAGTCATTTTAGTTACTCTAACCCTTTGACTTCTGGGGTTGTTGCTAATATTTCTGGGAGAAGTAGCATATATAATGCTTTGAACATGAGCTTTACAAGACTGAGTGGGATGAGCCAGAAAAACCTACTACAGTTGGGCCAGCACTCCAACTGATGCATGTCTTTATTGTGCTTCTTAATGTCCTGACCTAAAATAAACAATGTGTTTCACCACAGAATTTCTGACCGTTTCATAGATTTTACTGAATCTTTTATG
>NW_008609008.1:91834-93900 GCF_000691845.1 Merops nubicus
TTTTTTTTTTTAATCAGCCCAGCCAAACAGCCCTAGTGTGCTCATGCTCAAATTGCAGATTTTAGTGTGATATAAAGGCATCCAAGCAAGCTCTAAATAGTCTCATATACTACAAGTAGTTTTTTCATGGAGATGAAGCTTGTTTCATAGGCTAACTTGGCTTCTTGAAAAACTGAATGCATTTACATTAATTCTTTCATACATAGACTTAGTACAGTGCCATCAGTGATGCTGATGTATCCTATGTTATGACACATTTCTATGATTGTAACTAACTCTGGGAGTAAGCAATGGGAGAAAGGCATATGTATGTCTGTAAAAAGTAGCACTTGCATTTTGGAATTACTGAATTACATAGAAAACCATAATGTATCTCTTCACATTCTATTATATCCTGTTATCCCACAGCGGATTATCACTAATATAATTCATAAAATGTTTCCAGAACTGAAATACACTGGAAAAGACAGAAGGATTATACTAGTTCTTTGGAATCTTAGTCTGCTGTTATGCATTACACTTCATAAGCTTTTGTTTCTTAAAACTAAAACTGCAAAACATTCTGTGAAACAGAAATATGTTAAGATTTTATAGATGTTGAAAATCATTCAATAGTATTCAGGAGAGTGCTTTATGTCTTAACTAGAGCTGTGTGCATAACCAAATTTTAGCTGAACTTCAAATTCCAGAGAAAACCATAAAACAATCCTCTCTGCTCCTTGTAATGTTACAAATCTGAAAAAAAATCACTCTGAACAAGAGATTTCTGTTAAATTTAGTTTTCCTTATCATTGAATATTTATTTTAAAAATTAAATTTAGCAATAATTAAAAACAAAAAATACACCCAAATATGATGAAATGAAATATTTTTTCTTTGTGAAAAAATGCTTATTTACATTTTCAGGGAAAAATTATTAGCCAGACATGATTTAAATTTTAATTTGAAAAGATTTTTAAGTTCTTCCAGGAATTTTCTTTCCACACAAAATACTTTCCACAAATATATGCTGTTACAGAACACCTATGATTATTACTAAATCTTTCTAATTATTAAGTCTATGCATGAAATGAAGCCCTTGGCTTCAGAAAGATTTTCATTAGATGAAATGAAAAGCTTATTTTCAGTGCAATCAATGAAAAACCATGAAAAGTCCTGTTTTGTCTGCAGTGGTTTTTTTTGTTTGTTTGTTTTTGGTTTTTTTTGTTTTGTTTTTTTTTTAGTGTTCTGTAATGAACATCACTCTCCAAATCCTCTGTTTTGTTTATGTATCCTCTAGCTCTGTGCATCCTCTTGACTTTCACAGAAGTACCCTTTGAGAGAAGCACCAGCTTCCATCTCTAGGATTCTGTATAACCTTCATTTGGTCCTAATGCACTACATGTGAGTGTTAGAGATAATGCGTATCTCTCTGAAAGATATCTAAAAGGAAGGCTCCCAGCCAGTTCTGATATGGTGCAGCTGTGGCCTTGAGTCAGATTGCTGGGAAAAGAGTTGTGGTCTTTGCTTGGGACCTGCATTTAAACTGAGATGCTCAGCCTTGGTCCTTGCCTGAGCTGTTGTGCCTGGCCATGCATCTCGCAGATCCTGATCTGCTGACTTTATTTCCTGCCCTCATTTGTATTTGTCTCATCTCTGTTGACTTGCCTGGCTGCTGGGGTGTTGTCTGACCTGGGTTATTGTCATGGGACTTGCTCTGCTCATCTTGCTCAGGGTCTGGGCCCCTTGTCAATGACATCACTGCCCTGCCCGCCTTGCTGCTGCTCATGGCTCCCAGCCCTCCGACCCTGTCAGAGCAGCACACTCTTGTCTCTTCCCAACAGTGGGGCTCACTAAATGAGACCCTACATCTGTATTGCTACTCTATTCCCTTAACATGGCTGTTTCAAAACATAGTTCTTTCTAAAATAAGTAGCAGAAAAGAAAATTAGAAATGCATTTCTGTTTAGGCCTAAAAAGAAAGCAGCAGCAAGAGGTCTAGTAGCTATTTTGGTACGTTCTGTCGGCTAACCCTCCCATTCCAATTAAAACATCCTTTGCAGGTGTCACGAACCAAGGGATGGAAA
>NW_008609009.1:0-4046 GCF_000691845.1 Merops nubicus
GTACCCTCATCCAGGTCGTTGATGAACCCTAAAATCTTTCATATTAGTTTTCTTCTGAATGATTTGTAATTTATTTTGCAAATGATGCTTCTATTTAGAACTAAATCTGGTTTTCAAATTACTAGGTGATGAAGTAATGAAGTCAATGAGCACAATGCTTTATTGAAAAATATATTCAGAGTTTACTAGAAATTAAGCTTTTCAGTAACATTTTGTCGCTCAACTTTTCCTCCACTTTCCAAAGGATTTCTTTGGGGAAAACTCAGAATCGTACTGTGAAGACTTTTTTTTCCTTAAATTGGCTACTTAGCAGACTTGCACAGCACTGTACCTTGCTTGCTTGTAAGGCTTAATTTGTTTAGCAATCTACTAATTCTTGCACCTAGCCATAGGGCTTCATAATACAAAAGTGACACAACTCATGTTTCACAACTAGATGCAGAAATATCACTAAACTGACTTATCTGTGACAAAACTGTTGACTTTCTGCTATCTTATAATAGTGGTATCTGTAGTCAATTTAGATTATTTATGCTCATTTGCTTCCCTTTTAGAGACAAATACTGCTCCGGTTAAAACATACAAAGATTTAGTCTACAGCCCCTCAAACTGTTATACAAGAGACAGGACTTGCATTACATTTCACAAAGTTTTTTATTTTTGTCAGGTGTTTATAAAGTTCGGTGTTCACATACACATGTAAATTGCAGATAAACTTTTGAGAAGAAAGAAAATACATTAATTTTAGGGAAAAAGACAATGGAAGCACAAAGAATACTCTTATCTATAAGAGTGCAACAGGAAGGTGACAATTTTTAATTTTAGGTACAAAACAATCCCATGTTGTTGTTTAAAAACCTTGAAAACAAACCAACAAACAGCAAAACCACAGTACTATATGAAACAAAAATGACAGAATTAAGATTTACCCTTAATTTCTCACAAGTAGGGAGTAAATTTTTCATAAATACCAAAGAAAATCTAATTGACAAGGAGGAAACAGTTTCTCCCACGTCAAAGTTTTCTGCTCATTGAGCAGTGGGAGACTCAATGAAAGTAGATACCTTTGCCTGTTATATTTGCATTGAACTTTGTCTTACAGTTTCATAAGTGACATTGGGTCTGTGCCATCTTTGGGTTTGCAGGCTGTGATGTAGAGTAGTTTAAGATGCTGTATCATGTATCATTTAATCAGGCTGCACTATTTAGAGTATGTGTTGTGTACTGGGAATAATTTGTGTGTAAAGTCTTTCCAGCTGCATCTATATAAAAGGTGAAATTCCCCACCTCCACACAAAAGTCAGCTAAATGGACTATGGGGAGCAGAGCAGCAGTTGAATGAATTAATTTCATGTAGCTGTCTGTAGCTGGCTGTGACACTGCAGTGTGCTTCCTCCACAGCTGACTCGCAGCCAGGGCCCGTATGCATCTTTGTGGAGTTCTTGAGCTGTTGAATTTCTGTGCATTGATCTATTGTCTCCTTGCCTAGAAGTGTCCTGTGCAGTTTTCCACACCCTCACTAAATTCCAGGGACTCGTTTACACACCTGTGGCAGTAGTTTTGTAAGCCTTGTGACTGCAGTGGACTTTTCTACCTACTATTACTCCCTTTGTTACTGCTAAGATTGGAGAGAGTTAAGAAAGAGAACACTAGTGGTGTCTCCTTTTGCATTTCCTTTCCTGTCAGCTACTGTACGTGCTACTTCATGTAGCTGGGGGAGGGGGGCTGTTGTGCATTCCCCCTTTCCCCAGTGGAAAATCTGCCATTTCTGAGAGTACTGCTGGTGATTCTCAGTGATGCACGTATAGGCAGTCCAGGCAAAAGGAGGCTGTGCAAAGATTTTCAAGATGTAAAACAGCTTGGATAACCAGTCACACTGCAGGGTGCAGTGAGTTTGGCAGCTGGTTAGTCCCAGGGCTGTCTGGAAGCACCCCAGGGTTGTAGGTGCTCCCTGCACTAGGCTGTACACTAGGCAGTCTGCCACCTGCATGACCAGTGACCAATACTGGTCAAAGTATTGATCGTAATGGTGCTTTGGTATAGCATGTAATGTCTTGTCTAGCAGTATTTTCTTTTTCTCAAGAATGTTGCCGTGCTCTACATTTTGAGCTGAATGTTAGACTAAAAAGCATGTCCATGTTTCATGAACTTAGTATGCTAAAATGATTGCGTTTTGATATTCAATAGCGAAAGAAAACGATCAAACTATTTGAATGAAATGAGCTAAGATTAAGAACAGAATATAAGCTAAATCCACAATATATTTTTGTATAGCTTGGTCAATTGTAGGTCCTTAAGTGGTGTAGTGTCCTGCTTGGACAAAGCTGCATCAGCAGAAACCTCTTTAGCAGATGCCATTTACCTTGCAAACCTGTTCTTTTACTGATATTGCTTGTTTAGCTAATAAGTGATGATTTCCCTGTATGATTCCAAAGCAGACCTTTGCTGATATACTTGATTACATGCTTAGAGCTTTGCCATAGTGGTGCACTAAGATTGTTTTATTGGCAAAATGCTCTTAATACACATCTCATATGATTTTAGTCATTCACTTCTCTTGATTTCAAAGCTCAACAGAATAAGACTTCTGTTGTAGAATTTGAAGGGATGTTAGCTGTTCCATGACTCTCTAGTGAATAATCATTGGAATAAAGAGACTCAAGAGCTGTCCTGCATTTAAAAATCAATCCTATTTTTTGTAATATAATTAGTTTTTTAGTTTGAGATGTTTTTGTTATAGACTTGAATTAAGGGTGAGAAACCTAATCTTCATAGTTACTTCATGTATTTCACTTTTGGTCTTCACAGAGTCCTGCTGATGGTGTGGTTTGCCTTATTAATTGTGACAGTGATATATCCCACATAGTTGAATCATAGAACCATTAAGGTTGGAAAAGAACTCTAAGATCATCAACTCCAAACACTACCATGACCCTTAAACCATATCCCCAAGTGCCACAACTCTACATGTTTTTGAACACCTCCAGGGTTGTTGACTCTCCCCCCTCTCTGGGCAGCCTGTTCCAATGCCTCACTACTCTTTCAGTAAAGAAATTCTTCCTAATACCCAATTGAAACCTCTGCTGACACAGCTTGAGTCCATTTCCTCCCATCCTATCGTTAGTAACCTGGGAGAATAAACCAATACCCACCTCACTACTACCTCCTTTCACGTAGTTGTAGGTAGTCTCCTCTCACTCCTCTAGGTCCTTTGCCTTGAAATCAGATGATGTAAGTGAAAACTTTCCAAAAGTATTCTGAGCTTTTTCACCACCTCAAAAGTCTCTCAACTGAAATTGAAGTGAAAGGCCTTGGGATCATAACCTAGTCAAGGCACGATGCCTTGCTGCATGCTTTGGGTGACACCTAGATCTTAGGCCTAAGAGAGCATTTCATGGTTCTCATAGCAGGAGGCCGCCTTGCTCACAGCAGTGGCAGCACGCAGTGAGAATCGCTGCATTGCTGCCTGGTTACTGGTGGTGGCTGTCTTATGTGCTGGACCTGTTGTGACAGACAGAGGCAGTTCTGACCCATGTGTATCCAGGCGTGTATCCAGACCATGCGTCAGCATCAATGGTAACCATAGCATTGAAATTGCTAGAAAAGGCATGGAGTCGGATAATGATCCATAAAAGAGTACTACTGAATGGCTGTGAAGTTCACAGCTGGTAAACTCGTATCTTACGGGAGCATGGTACTGTCTAATAGACAAAATCTGTTAAGTTTACTAAACAGATTAAGACAACTTCATTAGATAAGGTTTTCCATTGTTGATGTTGGCTTACTTTTTACCTCACCTCCTCCCTAAGTTTACTTTCAAGTTAAACAGATCTTCTGTGAGATCTCAAAAGAAAAGAAAAGCAACCGCTCCAGGCTCAGGTGTCTCGTGGAGGCTAAACTGAAATCTAATTATTGACATTGTCATTAAATGGAATGAAGTACATTCCAGAATGTCAAAAATTACATTAACTCTTCTGGCTTTTGAACACTTCAATTTTATTTTTTTTTTTTTAAGTTTCTTTCACTTAGATACTTTGATGCATTCC
>NW_008609009.1:4077-10909 GCF_000691845.1 Merops nubicus
CTACTTTCCAAGAGTAAAAATAGCCCGAGCAATGAACTATTCATTCTTTTCCCTAGTTTACACCAGATAGCATCTATTTTAAGTTGAAAACCAGGAATAGGTCTTTTGCCTTAATTTGAGGGAGACTTTCTCTTAGAGTCTTTAAGAATTCATAAGAAAGGTGAATAAATGTCATGCTTTACAGACGTTCAGATCACTTTTCTATGTGAATTGCCCGACCCTTCAATGCACTGGCTTTTATTAGGATAAATGCCCTTTTCCTCAGCAACAGTTTAAGGAGGTGGACTACTTCTGAGCTTGCAGGTTTGTAGAGCCTCCTCACCAGGTTGCTTTTTAAAGGATAGTTAGCACTGGCTGCCTATGAACACTCTTTATCCATGTGCTGTTAGGATGTTTGCAACAAGCTGGAGTGTAGCAGAAAATGCTGTTCAACGTCAGCAAAAGGGAAGTGAGGCTTTAGAAGGGCTCCTCTGCTGTCAGAGTTGCAGCTCTGCATATTCTCAGGGTGTTTACTCTGAAGGCGTAGTGTAAGGTTTATCTATTTACAGATACATATTTGATAAGAGGTGATTCGTTGAAATATAATATTCATTTTGGTATGTAGTTTCTTCTAGATTAACATTTGTATATTGTTTTGATTTTTTCCATGTGTTTACCTAAGACTAGTTTGTAAACCTCAAAGTAAATAAATGCTTATGGATGGTCATCACCCTTCTCTTATTTCTACCCCCAATACCATATTTATGGCTTTGCAGGCTGCTTGTTTTGACTCTTATATGTAGATATTTTTGCTTGACAATAACTTCAGCTTCAATGACCCAATCCAAAGTATGCGAGTATCAGCCCTTTATTGTTGTGCTTAAGCAAAATTTTACATCTGCATTAGAATGGAAATCGTAGGGTTGATATATCTGTTGCATATTGCATAAAGGTAGCAAGATGACATCAAGAACAGAAAGTTATTACACTTTAGGCCAAACAGAGTAGTAACTATAAACAGGAAATTACTGTTATTTCTCCCATTTGTGGTTATGTTTTGATACAGAAATTCTCCCCGCTGCTAACTGATATTCCTGTTTATTCATTGCTATCCTGTTTATCCTGTTATCCACTTCCTTTGTCACTACTTATTCTCGCTGTTCCTCCACCTCCAGCCCTAAAAAGACAGGTACATTGTTCATTATGGCAGGCACACCAGTACTCTGTAGAAGTCATGAGTGCTTGGATAGGTAGACCAGTGTCTGATACTGGTTTTAACGTGCACATAATTTCCAACAATGCTTCCCCTGAGCCCTTTCCCTTGAGGCTTGTATTTGGGAGACCACAGTATGCATTCCAGATGGCACTGCAAACAGTCTGCCTGGGAAAAACAGGTAACTATAGTGAAGCAGGGAGGTAATTGGGGACCTGTACTTGTGTAATTTGATTATGGTTTCAGATGCAAGGCACGCAAAAAAAATGCTAGTTAAAACATAAATACTGGTGTTACAATGTTTATTATATGGTAGTAAACAATCCACTCAAACATATGAAAATTTAGGTCAGAGCTGTAAATTACAACAGTGGTGAAGAAAAATGTTGTGCTAGAATGAACTGTCATGCTATTGCTTACAGATTTTTTTTGGCATGTGGCTATTTCAATGATGTATTTGAAAGCAGATTTAGAATATGAAATACATGCTGGTTTTTATCCACATTTTACTCAGTTGAAAAACCCTTGATTGGTATATATACAAGAGAATTTTCTAAAAATGTGTTCTGCTATGTGATATCAATTTTTATAAGTGTGCAGTGTGAGTATTTTTCTCTGAGGCTTTTTCTTTCTTTAACTCCCTGGCTCATGTACCCACCTTCTTTCAAGAACTGTTAAGAAAAAGTCAGGATACCTTGAATAATTTTTTTTTTTTTTTGTCATTTAAAGTCTTCTATGTCCTTAGAACCCAGGAAACTGCTTTAAGGCTCACTAGTATTTCTTGAGAATGAAAAGTGGTTTGACAAAAAAAAAAATCTATTTTATTTCAAAATGCTGGATGTACTTCTGGTTTTTGGTTCCTACCTGAGTAATCAGGTGGCTCTTTCCGTAAATTCTTTTCCTGTATTGTCAGAGGAACATTTGATTTAATGTAAATTCCGGAAGATCTATCTTTCTTGAGTTGCATGGGTCTTTACTAACAGTAGCAGCTCTTACCTTTAACTTATCTCAGTTATTGTAAGACTAGTCTCTCATTTGCCTTGTGCCTTGCATTGTCACTCCTGGGTGCACAAAACCCTAGCTGGAACAGTAGCATTTTACATCTATTGCAGACACCGTCTTAGCTATATGTCATAATACAGTGTAAATAAGTCTATGTAAGGTATCTGTAGCATGTGGATCAAAGAATATTTGTGATGGAAGAAAGTTCACTGTTTATAACTTAGAATTTCAGTGTAAATACCTAGTTATTTAGTATTATTACCCTCTGGATACGTGGCTCGCGTGGTGGGGTGGATCACCGTATGAGTCCGTAGCATGCCTAGTGTAGCTAATTACATCTGCAGACAGGTGTGAGTTTGGTTGTCATATGGGTGTGCATGTGTGTGTATATGTATATATTCAGGGACACAAACACGTCCAACAGGAGAGATAAATAATTACTTTTTGATTCAGAGTATGCCTGTAGGAAAATTATTCAGAGCAGTAGAAAAAAAGAGTACATGTTATCTCAGAGTTTTTAAAAATGTAGAGCTAGAGATAGTCTCTGGACTTGGGAGGGATGAATGGATAAACATGCTTACTGAGACAAATGGAACTTTGGAAAGGTGCAGGAGCAGAGTCCCTGGTTATGTGAAAGTCAGCTGAGGCAGAAGAAATGTGGCTGAAGAGAATAGCACAAGGAGAGGCTGACTGCTGCAGTGGTTAGGGGGAAGAGGTGCATGCATAGGGGAGAGCCCTGCTGTCCTCAGAGCACTGCTCGAAGCCCCATGGGTGAAGGGGAAGCTAGAAAGACGTATTGCCTAAAACTTCATGTCCTAGTGAAAGTAAGGGGTGCTTGGTTTTGGATCCCATGCTAAAATCTGTGCCTCTTCTGCTTCAACTTTTGCATGTACGGGAAGGGGTGGGCTCAGAACAACAAAGGTTAGAGCTGTTCCCTTCTGCTCCTGTTGGCTGGAGAGCAAGGCCAGCATTGTCTTGCAGAATAAAGTAGGCTATCTTGGAGGGGGAGGCAGAAAAGCTCATGCTTAGTCATTGTGCCCGGGAAATTGCAAAAGACAGTGATCGTTTCCTCAGAGCAGGGAGGGCTTAGAGGCTTTTGGATGTAGTGCAACCCAAATGCAAAAAGTGCATGAGTGGAAAGGGGTCTCCCATGGCTGCTATGGTGTTATGCATCAGAGGGAAGATCTGTTGTGTGCTAGCATACTGTTTAAATTTCACAGCTCTGTCAGATGCACGTGTGCTGACTGCAGTTGTAACATTTCTGGAAAAGAAAACAAGGCCTTTGAGTTCCATATCCATCTGCAAAACACATGGCAAGTACAGGTAGCTAACTGCATTACCAGTTGCAGAGTCAAGTGGGACACAGCAGAGGAACACTTAATTAAAACACTTCAGTGCCCCTTCCAGAATCACAAGTAAAACACTCAGTTTTGTGACTTCTCTGGGTTTTGGGGATTTTTGCTGTGGTTTTTTTCAGGGGTTCTTTTGCATGAAGAAAGGTTTCTTTATTGTGTAGTGTGGTTTTCCTCCTCTGGACAGCAAAAATGTAGGCCTTTGGCAAAAAATTTCAAATCTCATCCAAGACTACTACTTATTATTAGCCAGAGCTTACCTATGTTTACTGCTGAGTGCTTGTGGCTATTTTTTTTGTTAACTCTATTAGGGTTTTGGTAAAACTCCATTGTCTGGTTAGCAGCTAGAATCACATAATGATCTTTAAAATCAGAATATTTTATTGATTTAAGAATTGGAATATCAGAAACAAAGACAGGGATAACAGCTTTCTGTGACTTCAAAATTGGGATCTCAGTCCAGTAAACTGGAAGACATGGAGAGTTTTCCGATGTAGAAGGTGGATTTGCTTCTTTTCCATGGAATCATTTTAGGAAAGCAGGACAGAATCTTAAGCTTTTTTTCCTTTTTTAAATCTATTTTGTGTTTCTAGACTTTCATTTTAATGTCATGGCTATTAGAGCATCATTAGCGTTCTTATTCTTTTTTCTCAGAAACATGTCCTGAACGTGCTTTTATCTCTCGTTATTACTACTTGTAAACCTCATACTACTTCACCACTGTCACAGCTAATGCTCTTTTTCCCTTGCTTAAGCCTACTGCAGTCTCTCTGGCTCTGCTGTCAATCACCAGCATTGATGCTGAGACAATTTTTTTTTATAGCAGCTTCTGACAGTAAAGGGAAAATATTTTGAGAAATACAGTCTAAAAGATGAATGTCAGCCTGCTGAGTGGCCTGGTTAAACAGGAGAATTAACTCTGCCAAGTTTTTGTTGCTTAGCCTTTTTCTTAATTTGAGAAAAAAAAAAAAAAAAAGTGGTTTGGGGTCTAGCCCAAATAATAAACAAACTAGACTTTCTTGGCAAGGGCATATAATTGACTAGCTTACTAAATTCTTAAGCATCTCCATGATCATTTCTGTCTCCATCTTTCTGGTCCCTGTAACATGGAATTTTTCTGTCTGTTTTGTGTCACACAGAGGAGTAGTAAAGAACCTATAAACTCTGGTGCTGTTGGAGCCCCTTGTAGTCCCCTGTTTTGTTTTCTTTTTCAGGAAAAGCTACATGACTGTAAAAGTGTGCTGTTTCTGAGGTTCAAAATCCTAAAAACAATACTCTGCTGGTGCAGGAAATATTCCAAAAGATTCTGAATGTCCTGAACAATTGTACTTAGTTTTTATGACCAGAGCAAAACACACTCAAAAGATTTAAATAAGCAAGAAGCTGCAGACTTTTTTTTAAATCACTTTGGAAAAGGATGGTGGAAGCAGATGGCATAATGCATAGTAAATCTTGTATGAGAAAGCCACAAACCCCTTGTTGAGAAGCTGCATTGGTCTCTTGAGTCAGAGAATATTGCTGTCCTATAGATATATTGTTGGAAGCTGAATTGAGAAGTGCAGCCTACTTGTTCATTGATAAATAGATATTAGAATCATCTACTAGTCTATTTTATGGTGCTTGTTAACAATATTTACCTTCCTAAATTGATTCAGTATAATCTTTGCTATGGCTTTACCTCATTTCTGGAAGACATATATATAATATTGGTACTCACATGAAGTCTTGCATGTCACAGAGAACCTGGTGTATTTCCTTAGTTGAATTGTGCGGCAGGATTCTATTAACATAGATTTTGAAATATTTGAGTTCCCATAGGGTATGGTGTGTGGTTGATATGACACGACTTGCCTTCAACAGTTGTTTTAACAAGATATCCTTCATATAAAATATACCAGGCTGAAAGGCATAACTGAGTGAGTTTAGTAAGAAACACTGTTGGCAAAATTCTTCACTTTCATCTTTATCTGATTAATTCAAGGCTGAATGTTACAGAAAAAGTAGTTCTAAGTTAGTATAGTAATTGGTAAATTTATCTAAAAAAACCCCAAATACCAAACCCCTGAAACACACACCCCTCAAAAAAAACCCCATCACTTTATTTAGTACACAATTTTTATTAAATTGTTAAACTCATTGCAAATGTATGTTTTAGTTGAAACTCATACTGCTTAAGTTATCCTCTCACTCCCCCTGAAAGCTGCTTTAATAATACATTAATTAACACTTCTGTGTAGAACTTGGTATATTTAACATACAAGATACTTTACAGTTCCTAATCTTTTAAACTGTGTATTAAAATGAGTAGCATTAGCAAACAGAAAATACACTATGTGACTATAGCATTAAATGCTAAACAATTTACATGTAGCTTGGTCTTTAATTTGTTAAAAACAGATACACTTTAATGTCTTGACAATACCGCTAATGTTGCTTAAATTATTATTAGCATTTTTCAAAGTACTGCTGATGGGTTTTCCTCTATTAATACCATGCAGAGACTTAGTATATAATAATACCAATAATTAACTTTTGGGTTATATAAACAATTACTTTCAGATTTTATGGCAGAATATTGTATTTTGATTTTTATGTATTTTCTCTTTGCACAGGGAATTTTGTATTGATAGCAAAATAGTAATCCAAATTAATGTCTGAAAATTTGTGTCTATGTACTTGCTTCAAAAAGCTTTGACCACATTAAGAACACATTTCAGATACAGACAAGATTTTTACTGTCTCTTGGCTTTATGCTGCAGGGAAAAGCTTACTACATAAAGATACTGAATGGCTTGAGGATTTGGTAATGGGATGTGGAGACCTTCACCTTAGGTCACTAGTTTGAATGTAGCCCAGGTGGGTGGAAACTAAACCCCATTATCAGCTGATGGCTCCTGGGTGGCCTGTGTGAAATGAGTTGGTGGTCCCAGTCAACTTCCTAGTAGAAAGATGTCAATATTGTAGAATTAGCATCACAGTTCTCACAGAGAGGGACCCTTACTGGCATTCTTTGCAGAAAAAATCAGTGGCTGGACTGAGTCTGGGCACTGAATTGTCCTCTGCACCGCAAGTGTTTTGTATAGGACAGGCAAGAAGTGTAATGGTGTACCAGAATGGAGAAACCATTGGCAGTTGTTAGGCCGAGTCTAGCTTGTAAATACACTTACAGGACCATTTAGCTGTACTTACAAAGTACTTCAGAGAAATGCTACATGCTCCTCGAAAATAAGTGGAAGGGCTGGGAAAAAACAAACAGACAGACTCCCCCCCCCCCCCCCCCCCACAC
>NW_008609009.1:10940-65090 GCF_000691845.1 Merops nubicus
AGGACATTGTACATTAGTTAACACAAAGGCTTGGAGAGGCTATAATCCTGGTTGAATTTTCCTAGTTTACTCTCAAACTAGCTGGTTGGAGCCCGTGATTTTTCTGCCTGTAATTTTGCTGCCAGTCTCCAGTTGGTTTTCATGATCCTGGTACTAGAGGAAGAAAGTAATATATATTATATTACTGTCAGAGGCAGTGAAAGACTCTTAATTGCAATTGGTGCATAAAACTAGTGTTCAAAATATAATTATTTTTGGGAATGGCAAAGCATATACTGTTTTCCAACCCACAGAGCATCGCTCTTTCTTACAGCTTTTATGCATAGCAGCTTGTGTGTCTGACTAACGTAGTCCTGATTAGCTAGTGAAGCTCGCCTGGCCAGATAAATACAGCCTCATCAGGCACTCTGTTTTTTGGCTCAGGAAGTTGAAGGAGATAGCTTTGTCATTAGAGTCTTCTGGAGAGCCAGTGGGAATACTGGTCCGCAT
The DNA here is from genome assembly GCF_000691845.1 of Merops nubicus. NCBI lineage: Eukaryota > Metazoa > Chordata > Aves > Coraciiformes > Meropidae > Merops > Merops nubicus. Next base: position 11,430 of record NW_008609009.1, read on the forward strand.
TACCAGTGCATCCCTATTCCCATTCTGCGCCCCCCTCCCTCCCCCCCCCAATCCTAACACAGCAATTCTTATTTTTTTTATACATGGGCTAAGGGTTCACACCACTAAGGAGGAAGACCATGTTCCCATCATATATGCTGGATGTAACATCATCAGTCAGAGATGGTATTTCATCCTAGAAAAGTCATGAAGTCATGGGTGCAGAGCAGCTGGGGTAATTCACCAGTTATACTGAAAACCACTTCATATTCTGCAGTTTTTATGGTCTCATGATTATGACAAGATGAAGCTGGTGTTTGATCTTCATTCACATGCCTCAGACTTGGGCTGGGTACTGGAGCACAGTGATGCATGGGCGAAATTTAGAACAGAGACAGCAGCATTGTGTCACGTTTCTCGTAAATCTCAAGTATTGATTTCTCCTTAAAATACAGTAGCCCCTTATCTGATAAGTTGAACAGTGAACTAATATGAAGACACTGGGCAACTGTCATGTGCACATATGAAATTTTGTGTTTTGAAGTGTAAAAATATCAAGGGCTGATAGTGGGTATCCCAAAAGCCTATAAAACTTGGCATGTTCTGTTTGTGTCCTCCCTAACAAACAAATGGGATACATGACGTTTGGCTGCCTGAATACCCTCGCTTCCTCAAATATTCAGTGAGAACTTATGGTTATTCAGCTATTTCCCTTTTCTGTGTTTAAGATAGCAATGCACGATTCTTTGTAGGGAACATTGTTTACACAGTTGCTGGAGGATTTTTTTTTTCTTTAGGAATAGTTAACAAAATAAAAAGATCTAAACTGAGTCAATGTTCCTGTTTTAAAAGAACATTTGCCTATAATAGGCAAATAATATTTATTATACCTGAATCTATTTTAACATAAGTATCAAAGTTTTAATAAAAGCATCCACAGAGCTCGTGTGCTGTGCAGTAGAAGATGCTAATCAATTTGAGTGTTCTGTTAAAACACTAATGTAAACAAAATTGCAGGAGGCTTGAATCAAATACTATCTTTTCAACCCTAATGGGGGAAAAATGGATTAATTGGTTATATAGCAATCTTTATTAGCAGAATTTATAAATAACAGTGTATTTAACTGGATCTAGCTTGATAGATAGTCATAGGGGGTTTTGTTAGTGTTTTTTTGGGGTTTTTTTTATGAAATAGAAACAGTTACAGCTGACAGAAGAATGAGAGGGCTCAGAAAAACTCAGAGAGCTGTAGCTCTTTTTGGTAGTTTTCAATGTTATACTAATATACATACTATATATGTACTATATTTATATATGTATAATAGTATACTAATATAGAAGTTGTTCATGTTTACCAGTAGGCCCTTGTTTTTTGGCCTGGATAGTTCCAACTTGCACTTAACAGAAATCTTTCAATCAATTTGCTTTTTCCTACCATGTTGTTTCAAAACACATAAACCTAGTGCTGTAACTATGGATGGTGATCGAGGGACTGCAGGAGTTATACAAGTCACAGCAGAGGTTTATAACTTCTTTTAATTTGCTAATCCATGCATGGAACAACATTTCCAGCACTACCCAGAGATTAAGCCCCAGGGCCAAGGGCAGGGCCTCAATTTTAGTTTGCTAGTGATAGGCATACTGTGGTTAGAACTAGGTCTCTGCTGTGGACAATACTAAGCCTTTTTAATTTAAATTTCAATAATGGTAGCAAAATATTAAACATGGAGGACATGAATTAAAAAAAAAAAAAAAAAGAAACCACTCCCTGTCTTTGCATTTGGTCATTTCCCTGGGTAAAGTAAATGCTGTAATATTGGAGACCAAAAAAATTACTTTTTCAAAAAGAGAAAGAAATATAAACTAACACAGTATGTTAATTTTATACAAAATATTTACTTCTGAGGGTGTGATTATTAATGAATGAAGAACAAAAAGAATAATGATTTTTGTGTAGATGATTGCATTAATGGTTAGCAATGTAACAAGTACTGCACCTCAGTACAATTTTTTAATAAATTTTTGTTTACTCTGATGATTAACTGGTGATTCATTCACATTAAGTTGGCTGTTTTAATGTAGGTCACAGGAATGGTAATCACTTTATTTGTTGATAGTAACTTTATGAGAGTGGAAACATTTTAAAGCCATAATCTCAAAATGTGATGTTTTCTGTAATAAATAGACAGTAGTTTATTATAGTACCTCATAAAATCTCTTAAGACTGGAGAAAATATACCTGGTAGCATTCAGATTTTCTTAAAAATTACTTTATATTTTAAAAATTATTCCTTTAAATTATATATTTACACACAGAAAGATTTTTCTGAATTCAAAATTTTCAAAAGGAACTATTCACTTGCATTAATTTCTATGAGCTGGAAGCAGTTCATAACTCATACTAAATAAAAATAGAAAAGTCATCTGTAATCATTGCCTTTATTGGAATAATCTACATAATGTGGACATCTATTACTGCTGTATGTATTATGATTGTAACGGTGCAGTTAATTTCCCTCCTGTTAAATTCCCTCATATGCCAGTTTTTAGGAAGGTAGCAAAAATATTACAATGCATTTTACCAAAAGGCAGCTGTAGTAGTCTGTGCATACAAATAGATGACACAGGGGTGGTGAGTCTTGTATGAACTTCAAAAGCTTAGCTAATAGGCAAATTGAAGATCAAATTAATGAGTCGGAGAGGTCTTGCATGCTCAGTGTTTTGCAGGAATGGTGCATCCTGGGACACAAGAGTGAGAGGAGGAACACTTGTCTGCCTTACTAAAATAATTCTTTAAGAAGAAGGTACTGGTCCTGAACATTATATATGCACCTGTGAATCCTGTTCCCTTTGCTGTGTGTACTGTACATGGAAGCTTGCAGAATCTGCTGAGGTGTAGGTTTTGTATTAGTTACATAGACATGACACCCTGTAGCTAAGTAGAGTTAGGTATGGGATCCCTTTGCTGTGGCACTCTCCTTTGTGGATCTCCCCTTTCATATAGGCTTTTATCATACACATTCACATACTGAGAAATTTAGGGCATTAAACCTCTGTGTGTGTTATATGTTTTGGTTTGTTTCCTGTGCTTTGAGTTTGGGAATCATGACTGTAGATTTCCTTGTGGACATACCTAATTTCTTTGGGATTGTTGTCTCTGTTAGGTACTGAACTAGTAGAAGCTCATGGCAAACATCACCATGGCTCCAAACTCTGTAGTATTTTTGCTTAGCCATCAGTACCTTGAGGAGTGGCAGTTCAGAAAGGGTGTCCTGGAAGCTGTAAATCTCAGTCCTATGTCCACTCAGAATCTTTATCTTAAAGAATATGGTTTCCTACAATGCTATAAGATAAATTCTGTAAAATCACCATACAGTTAAAATTTCCACTAAGCATAGTGGAAAAGGATGTTTTTCATAATCTTTTTCAATAATTTGTCATATTTTTTATTGCAAAAATAACCTAGTCTTTATCAGGCCTCTGATTTTTGTGGCAAGTGCTATCATAGGTCATAGAAAATACAAGATAATGAGAACTTCGTTTTTTTTGTAGTCCTTGTTGTCAATATGCATGCTATTCTGTGCTGCAGCCATCTCTGCATTTTTAAAGAGCCTACAGTAAATACCTGAAGTTCAAAAAAAAATCTCAGCATTTACAGACATTAACTGTGTGACTGAGTCACAATATTTGGAATAGAAAAGTATTAGAAGTTCTTTACCATGAGAGTGGTGAGACCCTGGAATGGGTTGCCCAGAGGGGTGGTTGAGGCCCCATCCCTGGGGGTCTTTAAGGCCAGGCTGGATGAGGCTCTGGGCAGCCTGATCTAGTGGGAGGTGTCCCTGCTCATGGCAGAGGGGTTGGAACTGGGTGATCCTTGTGGTCCCTTCCAACCCTGACAGATTCTGATCTCTTTTAGCAGAGGACTTTAGAGCCCTAATGGCTCAATGGTTGGACTTGATGATCTTAAAGGTCTCTTCCAACCTAGAGGATTCTATCATTAAACAGTGTAGGAGCTCTAGAGTGTTCAAAGGAAGATTTATTTATATAGCTTCTCCTTCTGCAAGCTGAAGAGAGTTCTGTGCTGGTTTGATGCATTAGTTGGGTGTTGAAACCCCCAACCACTTCATGATGATTATGAAGTCATACCTATAAGAAGTAAGTTTTAGGTCAGACTCAGTTGCAACCATAATAAAACTTGTTTCCTTGCTTTTTAGTGTTTGAAAGGTAGTAGTGCAGTATGTGTGTGGTCTGAGATTTTTGCAGACGTGATCTGCATTTAATCTGGGAAAATTAATTCCCTAAGCTGCTGGCAGGCAGCATGTACTTGTTAATTATTCAGGTGGATGACAAATGCAGAGCAGAGGTTCTCGCAAAGACAAAGTTTGTATGATGCATGTTTAGTAACTGATAGGCTTGACATTCTGTGGTGTCTTATTCAGTGCTAATCCTAATAAGCTGCCTGATGAGATGAACGCCTATCCTCCTGTCCTTTAGAGAGAGAAAACAGAGATTTGAAAGAACTTCATTATAGCAATAAATCCCATACTTTCCGTTATTCCTGGTGAAAAGAGATCTTGTCCAGATGAATAACACGCATACGTAGAAAAAAGTGAGAATAGTAGTATAATACAGAGTATTGAAATTAATAGAATGCTGTACTGTTAATGCCTCCTCTGTAAAAGTAGCTGCAGTTTAACTTTATCCTTAGGCCAAGTTTATGTAGTTTAATGCCCTTCAAATTCTTTGGCTTTGTTCTACAAGTAATATAATCCTATGGATGTATGATTTGCCAAGACGTGCAAGTTGCCAGGGAAGTACCTTGAAAACATTGTATTTACTGTAGTCCTTGTGTTCCTTTTCTGTTTTGGGGTGTGTGTGTGTTTTGTTTTTTGTTGTGGTGGTGGGTTTGTTTTGTTTTGTTTATTTTTTGGTATTGAAGTGCTATGGTGTGACTATTCTGCCAATCAATTGCACTGGGCAATGTCAACAGCCAAAGTTACCCATAGACACTGGAAGCATTGATAACCAAGAGGCTGCCAGTGGAAGTGGGTCCTGAATTTTGCCAAATGCTTATATTGTCAGTTGATTTCTCATGGTTTCTTTCACTCTTTCTGTATTTTTATTACAGTAGGAAGAATAAGAGGAGATTTAACTCCCCAGCTGCAGTGCAGAGCACCCAGGACCGATCCTGACTGACATTTCTTAAATTATTCTAGGGCATAATGACCCAAGGTCCATCTTTTGTCTGCTCACTACTCTCTTCCATATGACAGGCTTTTCTTGTAGCAAAGTGAAAGAATAAAATATGGGCTTTTTGAACTGGAATTTTTCTGTAAGCTATAGATACAAGAAATTCAGTTTCAAAGACTGTAACATTTATACAAAAAGCAAGCTTTCTACTATATCACTTGAGTTTGTTTCTAAATTTGTGGTAGGTAGATGTTGATGTAGGATTCATGTATTTTTATACTTCTGTGAAACTTATTTCTGTCTTTTCGACTGCATTTAAACATACCCTCTAGCTCAACTGAACGTGAGTCTGGCGGAGAAGAGTCACTAGATATATGTCAAGGTGGCAGTGCTTTAGCTTCTGTCACAATCCTCCCCTTCTGTGTGTGTGTGATGGGAGGAGAGGGGGGACAGCATAATAGGGTCCTGTAGGTCCAGGTTCTGGTACATTGACAGAGGTCTGTGATTAAAAACAGGGTTGTTCCTACTTTCCCGACTGTCCTGCAGTATGGTGGATACCTAATAGCAATCAGAGAACAACATTTAAATATTTTGAGAGGAATACTTTGTGGCTTATGAAGGTTAAAGAATTACAGTAACATAGTGCACTTGTTTATCTTTGCAAAACACGTGGTGCATTGAATCCTAGCTCTGAGCAATCCTCCAGTCTTGAGGTGAAGGAAAATGTTAACTTAATTTACAAGCTAGCAGAATCCTGGGCCTCTCCAGATTAGGGGCTTTTAATCAAATGAAATTGTAGCTAATAATTGAAACTAGTTTTCTGATGCTAACTGTGAAATTCAGCTGAAATCACCAAACTCATTTCCACAAGGTTTTAAGAGCTGGTTGAATTTAGAGTGTAGCAGGAAAACGCTTTCGTTTGTTCCACCAATTTATGTATGCTCTTTTCTTTTTCTCTTGCACAAATTGTTGGGCATGGTCATTTCACTTCTGAGACCACTGAACTCACTTCTGCTAAGATTTAAGGTTTGGCTGAAATCAGAGCATATAGGGAAAAGGTTTTTGTTTGTTCTGTTAATTTATGTATCCTTTTCCCCTTTTTCATGTGCAAATTGTTGGGCATGGTGATTTCATTGCTGAGACTTAATTTTACCTTGCAGAAAAATGCATTATGTACTCTAATTCGTGTCTACAGAGTAATTTCATAAGGTACTTGATGCATAATAGCATGTTCTGAGCTATTCATAACAGAAAAAAAAAAAAGTTATTTTAGACAGTTTAGCCCCTATGGTTAAGCTTATATTCCAAAGGATAGCCCTTCCTCATTGTGTCATTATCTCTTTCCTTTGGATTTGCAAATGAAAACAACAGTGTGTGTATTTAAATTAGAAATAAATAGAAGAAATTGTGAGGAAAATAATAAATTGGAGTGTGCATTTTAGTGAGTATGTGCAGAAACTGTGACTTGTTCTTCAAGCAAAAAAGCAAAACCCTGGTCACAATTCATTAATATAAAGAATCCCTACTACATGCAAGGAAATCTTGAAGATATTATATGTTAGTAAAATCTCATTAAACTGTCACATACACACTTCGATAAACTTTATGAAATATAATATTTTAAGAATGCCCCATTAAACTGTCATGTACTTTTTCTGCCTTTCCTTTGCTATTATTGCTTGATTACTAAGATATTTGTATGCTAATTGAAGCTTTTTTTTCATTCGTCTAACTGGCCTTCTTCCCTCAGTCATTTAGGGCAGAATCTGATATGTGCAAGAGCAGACAGGATTTTTCTTGGTTTCTATGAGGAAACTGTTCCTATCTCTGAGCTTCCAGAAGAGAATTTGCACTGCCTCCAAACAACATATTCATCAGACCTACTATTTCCAGAAATGCAAACATTTTACCATTAGGATGTAGTTTTTACCCCAAGAGATGCACAAATCTGTGACATCATCCTGTTTGCATCTTTGTACCAAGATCAGACACCCTCTTGTTCCCTCCCTTTTTATGTTTGCACTCACAGCTTCTTATAAAATGAAATTTTTGGCAGCATTTTTGAGGGCTATTCTAACATCTTAAGCTGTTGTTTAGACCAGCACCTTGGAACATTGTTTTATACCAGGCAAGTTTCTGGTTGCATCCTAAAATTGTTTGAGTTTAGGAGGTTAATTCTTTGCCACTTGTTCCCTTTGCAATGGCTTGATTATGTTGCTAGTGCTAAGTTTTTGGTGGGGAAAAATGAGTGTGGGAAAAGACAGTGGAGGTAAAAGGAAAGATAATTTCTCCCTACTATTCTGATGTTTCAGCTGGAAGCTCAGCTAGCTCTGTATCCAGAGTATAGTTTCTTTTGCACGCCATTCTTGGTAGGAGCACACTGTATCACTATTCCTTGATAGGAGGAACAACCAACATTTCTTTGCAACCAACATCACCAGTACAGGCTGGGAGAGGGCACGTTAGAAAGCAGTCCACTGGAAAAAGACTTGGGGGTACTAGTAAATGAGAAGCTGGACATGAGCCACCAATGTGCAGCAGCAGCCCAGAAGGCAAATCACATCCTGGGCTGCATCCAAAGAAGCGTGGCCAGCAGATGGAGAGAGGTGATCCTGCCGCTCTACTCTGCCCTGGTGAGACCTCACTTGGAGTGCTGTGTCCAGCTCTGGAGCCCCCAGCACAAGAAGGACGTGGAGCTGTTGGAGTGTGTCCAGCAGAGAGCCACAAAAATGATCAGAGGGCTGGAGCAGCTCTCTTATGAGGACAGGCTGAGGGAGTTGGGGTTGTTCAGCCTGGAGAAGAGGAGGCTCTGGGGGGACCTTATACCGGCCTTCCAATACCTGAGAGGGGCCTACAGGAAAGCAGGGGAGGGACTATTCACAAGGGTTTGTAGTGACAGGACGAAGGCTAATGGCTTTAAAGTAGAAAAGGGTACATTTAGGTTAGACATTAGGAAAATGTTCTTTGGTATGAGGGAGATAGACCACTGGAGTAGGTTGCCAAGGCAGGTGGTGGAGGCCCCATCCCTGGAGACATTCAAGATCAGGCTGGATGAATCTCTGAGTAGCTTTGATCTAGTTGGAGATGTCCCTGCGTATGGCAGGAGAGATAGGACTAGATGACCTTTGGAGGTCCCTTACAGCCCAGACACTCTATGATTCTATAGGAGGGGAATGAAACAGAACTGAATTTGAGCTGGTGTTTCTGCTTTAACACTTTGTTCCTTGACCTGGAACAGAAACAGTTTGAAGAAAGCAGCATCATGATATCCACAAATGAAAAGTAGAGCCCCATGTTAAAGGAACATATTGCTCCACTAGCCCTGTCTTTGATTGCAGAACTGAGCTGATTCTCTACCCTGTCTGCTTTTGAAGCTGTGGCTCTTATCAAATCTGGAGAATGTAAGTCTGCATGGTAAATGGTGCCTAAGGACAGAGGCAAGATTTAAGGTATAGCTATCCCAAAGAGGCATACATTCAGAGGTTTGTGATATGAACACACATTGTCCCTTTCACCTTCCTGAAATGCAGTTGTGGCGATAATCTTCAGTGCCATGTTCCCCTGACCCTCTCAGCAGAGTGTAGTGTAAAAGACCAGAACTCATAAGAGTGGACCATGGATGTGGCTTGGATTTACAGGGCATGCAGCTACACACACACATCGTTCCCAAGGGATTCCTACTTCCTTTACACAGGAGTGCTGGGAGGATAAACCAGAGCTAGCAAACAACCAAGTCAGCAGAAATGAAACAAACCCCAAAGAAACCTGATCCCATACTTTTGCCTAAGTGTGCCTGTAACTGTAAAACTATGCTTAAGATATCAACACCTGCATAAACAAACAATGCTATGGCAATAGGTTTACATCTCTCCCCAGACTGCATGAAAGAGAACGGTAGAAAGAGAGTCTTTTTGTTGCACACAAGTAATGGAGGAAATACCCACTTGTGGCACTGTTGAAATATTGTTGTGGCAGCTTTAAGGAGTGGTTGGAAGGGAGTCCTAGAAAGAAAACAGCAGCTGAAGGAGAGCTCCTTAGCCATTTTCTTATTTGATTTGTGCCACATCTTCTTTTAAAGTTTATAAAGCCAGAAATTCCTCATCATGTAACTCCAGCCTGTCACTACAGAATTAAACATGTCTGTTCTACTGGGCAATCAGCATTTTTTTTTTTTTTTTTTTTTACTGAGAAAGACCTTTACTGAACAGAATTATCTTTTCACTCTGTTAGTTGTTACCACTTTCCCAGTTCAGGTAAACAGGGATCCAACCACTTTGCTCCTCTTATGAGAGCCCTGAAAACAGTAAGCTAACAAAAAACCCCTAAGACTGGTTATATTCTAACAGCTTCCACTTGTTTCTCAATGGCTTCTGTGAACCTACACACTTCATGAACTTTCTCATGGGAAAAGAAGGAGTCAAGATTCAAATTCATTTCAAGCAAGGAAAGCAAGCTCTGAAATCGGATACTCAGTTGGATCAGTTTTGAAGTATTGCAGTCAGATATTGAAAATATTTCAGTGTTAGAATCATCCCATAGAAAGGAATAAAAATCATGTGGTGAACTCGAAGTTAATGAATTAAGGGCAGGTGAGTCTTTGCGTGTGTTGGACAGATTAAGTGAGGTATGCTCTGATTTTTATCAAATGTCCTTGGATATTTCATCCATTCTTCCTGGGGTAGCTGAGGGGAAGGATTTCAATACAGAAGCATGTAGAGTATCAGTAACTTTGAGTCATTCAAACTGCTAGACTTTTTCCAGAACTCCTACTTCCTTAACATGGAAAGAAATTTCAAGAATACCTTCTGGCTTCAGCTACCCTGTATGGCTGTGTATGAAGTTAAGATCAATACTGACGACTTGTTCCTACTGTGAAGGGATTGGAGGTGAGTAGAGCAAGACTCTACTTGTGGCTTCCAAATAAGTTTGTAAAAAAGACTTTTCTTCAGGAGAAATATAATTTACTACCTTCAGATGATGTTTTGATTTTCTAGGTGCATGGGACCCTTTTTCTTTTGCTGACTTTGATCACAAGCATTCTTAAATATTTCTATGGTGTGTCTCTTGGGATCATGATAGCAATAGAGGGTTTAGGGAACAAGGAAATGCACTTGTTGCTTCCTAGCTAATCTTTTTGACCAGGCTTCTATACAAATGGAATGTCTAAACAAATACAGAACAACAGATTCTTGGATTCACATAGGTAGAGCCATATGGTGCTAAAATAACCCAATAATAGCAACAAAGTTATGTGTGCATAACTATAGTCAACATATTTATATCACCTTGAAGGAGGTCTTGTCTAAGATGACTATTGGCATTGTTTGGGAAGACCATGAGGATAAACAGTGTCGGAGAACAAGCAAAAAACCCACAATTCTCTGGGGGGACCTTATCTGAGGAAGTCTTATTCCACACATGTGTTTTTGATTAAGATGTGATGCATTAGCTACCCAGAAATTTTAGCTTGTTTTTCTATATAGTGCCCAGTCTTGTTTATGATCTTGGCATAACTGTGTATTGCATGATTCTGCTCCACAGATAAAGTAAATCAGGGCTGTTTTTTGTTGTCTCTTAGTAATAAGACCAGATTTCAGAAGAGAGCTAGGAGACCTTTGTTGGCTATGACAGGCAAACATGTGAGTTCTTTCACAAGAGTAGAACTGGTCCCAGTAAGGAAGTTCTCTTGTATTAAACAAAGTGAACTTCCTATCTCAGTACACCCAGGGTAAGGGAAAAACCTGCCAATAACCACAAGACCTAAGTTTACTTCATATAATGGCTGCTGTGCTCATGAGTATCTCATTGATTTGAAATAAATTTGGTCAGGGAAAAAGGAGCATAAAATCTTTCTCCCAAAAATCCTGCTTACTGATATGTAATCTTCAAGTATTTACCAGATCATAATTCTCATGTCATAAACTTCTGGCCATAAAGCAGCCCTTGATTTTTCAAAGTACTTTGGCATATTCACATTCATACTCCCAAATACTCCTGATTTGTCCAGTTCTGATTGCTGCTCCTGCTGAATGGAAGTGTCTGTATCCCTAGCATTAAAATTCCTATCTTGTTTTTGCATTATCTTTTTAATTTTTTTTTTTTTTTTTATCACCAACCAATGTGCTGATAAAGTCAGTCAATTTCTAATGTGGCTGTATAGATTCTGTGATGTAGCCCAGGACACCATTCACCTTCTTCTGGTGCAAGGGCACACTGCTGGCTCATGTTCAACTTCGTGTCCACCAGGACCCCTAGGTCCTTTTCTGCCAAGCTGCTTTCCAGCTGGGTGACTCCCAGTATAATATCGGTGTGGAACTTTGCACTTCTTCTTGTTGAACTTAATGAGGTTCCTGTCATCCTATTTCTCCATCTTGTCGAGGTCCCTCTGGTTGGCAGCATGAGCCACTGGTGTATCACCCTCTTCTCCCAGTTGTGGAGAGTGTCAGTCTGAGTCATCGGCACACTTGCTGAGGGTATGCTCTGCCCCATCATCCAGATCATTAGTGAAGATGTTAAACATCTTATATTCCTTGTCTCTTGTATTGGCCACATATCCTTTCCCTTTGAGTCTGTTTCTAATTTAATTTTTCATTTGAATCAGGTTCAAGCTTTTCATCTCCAAGGATCATCTCCGTTCTTTGTCCCTGTACCTATCTGCTCTCATTGCAGTCCTGTCTTCCCTCCTGCCGCTAGTGCGAGCTGAGAGTGCTTCCTTGTCTCCTGACACAAACACCTCTTGCATGAGGAATTCAATTCAGTGAGTAAGTGCCAAAAAGAGCTGGCACACAGCTGGGATACTGTGATTTACTGACATCTTGGAAAATTGTTGCTGTCGTGGGTAATAGACTGGTGGTGTTTATAACAGTCAAACATGCCTGATAGGGTTTCCATAATAACTGGAAAGAGCGTGATTAACCTTACCAGAGAAATTACGCTGCAGCGAGCAAAGTCTCCTGTCTCTGAGCTGGCTCCTGCTAAAGGCAACCACCACAGACAGCATTCTTCTTGGAGCAATCCAAAAAACTTACCTTTTGACACTTATCCTCGGGTTTCTTTTTTATGGATAAACAGACGTCAAGTATGTTTATCCATAAAATATTATGGCTATTTAGGCCTTTCAAGAATTACATGGCAGAGTGTGTAACTATCTGATATCAATCTTTTTGCTGTGTTTCTCTTATGTTCCTTGCCCTTCGGACCCATGGTCAGCTATGCTTGGGTTGTAGGCATCCCTGCTTTGGTACTGTTCTCCCAGAGCTGGATGCACGTGATGATAGAGACTGTGACTGCAGCTTGTACTCCAGCAAGAACATTGACATAATAAAGTTTCCTGCTGCGGGGCAGGAGAGTGCATTAAAAGTGAGACTGCTTCTGTTGAAGTAGCATTAATGCTGTTTATTTGAATATAAATACCAGGGCTTTCTGTGGGGTGGAGTGGGTTTGGATTTTGTTTGTTTGTTTGGGTTTTTTTTTGTTTTTGCATGTCGGGGGAAGGTGTCCAAGCCACCTACAACATCAGTTCTTTTGGGGCAAGTTTTCAGAGTGAAGGCAGGCATGAAACTATATCAGTGCTGCAAAATTCTGATGGCTCCTATTGTAATGAATTTAGCAGGGAGCTGAGTCTTCCCTTGATTTGTATCTTTATGATTTGGGATTCTGCTTTCAAAAGGATGCTACTTCACACACACTGTTTATTTCTGCATGTCAAAGAAATTATGATTAAAATTCTGATTGCTCAGAAATACAAGAATTTTCACTACATAAATGTTTAACTGTATTGGGGAGGAGTGAGCGTACAGGATGTTATTTGTTTGGTGAGTACTTTATACAGAAGCTCTTTGCCTTCAGAAAAAATTCAAAGGCAGCCAGTGACAAAATGTGACTGAGCAAAGGGTAGGTGTCTTTTTTCCCCACAGCAATTGATAAAAGCAGGAAGAAAGTGGGGATGAGATAGGTTAGGGATTTCTTCTGTTGTAAATGAAAGGTATTCATGCCTTTTATGCAAGTCTCAGCAGCAGGAATTGGGCAGCCTTGAGTGGTAGGGCAAAGTAGTGGGCAGTACAGAAGGATGCAGGACTTGCCACAACACTGACAGTCACATGTTTGTGTTGTGGTAGTGTGAATTTACCACACAAAACAACAATGGTGTCATAAAAACAGGCTGTGAGAGAATATTTTTTTTTCTTTTTATGTGATAAACTAAGGCTATCTTCAAGTTTCACAAAATAGTGAAAATGAGAGGCATGTTGATTTGAGGGCACATAGCAGCCATGGAGGGCAGCAAGGAGTGGAAATGCTAAAGAAGGAAGTGGTAGCAACATAATGGGATGTTGAAAACATGAGACAGAAATTGTATTGAGAAATTTTACTCAGTGTCGAATATGAGATCCAGTCTGAATTGTTTTAAGGTTATAAAATACTTCAAGGATAAGAAACATTTCCTGGAAATATCCTTTCCTTAGTAAATAGTGTTTGTTTAGAAAAATATGAGGTTTTGCCAGCTATTTTAACACCAATTAGTACAGTGACTTTTAAACCCAAAGTAGATAGTTCCAACAAATAATATCTAGACTGAATAGTACAAAGCAATTGTTCTTTGCTCATCAGAAAAGGGAAACTGCATTGTGGAGAAATACTTCTTTGTCCTATTGACTTACATTTAGGTTATGCTGTGTTACAAAGCACTGAAAATCAAAGGTTCAGGACTAAACTTTGATCAGAATGAGTCATCTTTTTGAGAGCCTGCAGTGACATGTGCCCTCTCCAAGCTGGTCAGAGCAGCGGCCGTAATTTAGACCTGCAGGCACCACCCTTATGACCATACACCTCCATGTTCTCAAGCCAGCCAGTTGCCTGGAAGGCTATCAAATGTTGAACATCACAGTACTTAAATATTTTTGCTAAACAGCCTATCTTTCTGTCCTCTTACAACTCCTGTGCCATTTTGAAGGCACTTCTTCTGAGGGATGGATGTATTTAAGTTTGTGTCTGTTACTTGAAATGTGACTTCATTTTGCATCTAGAATGCAGTCAAAGCAAAGTGCTTCCAGGTGGCATCCAAACAAGGATTAACCCTGAGTTCAGTGAGTGCTTTCACAAGACTTGGAAGTTTTTCATCTGACCAACCATGTTTTAGTTTAGCATGTTTCCAGTTTTACCACAAGGGAATATATTCCAGCTGGTGTTCAATAATATATGCTTCACCTCTTTTGACAGACCAAATGTGGCCTATAAAATGTTTGATTTTTTTTTTTTCTTATTGCTTATGTTGGGATATATGTTCAGCAAATGGATGGAGAAAAGAATGCACAATATTGCAAAAATCCTTTGTCATTTTTTTTTTTCCTGTTCTCTGTCTTTTTAATGCTCTTTAGCAGCAAATTATGCTTTCTGTGATGTAAGGAAGTAATGCATCACATTGATTCTTGATTTTTTTTTTTATTTTTTTGTTTTCCCTTTTTTAGAAAACCACCATTTATTTCATGCTAGCTACCTCTTTTTTGGGTAGGATGCATATGTTTGGTTGTTAGCTTGATTGCTTCTGGTCTGAACGTGCTCACAAATTTTTCAATAAACTGGAAGCTTGGAAACAAACTTGAAAACAATAAATGTTCTCGTTACACTTGAAGTTATTGTGTGCGAAGAATATAGAATGTTCATAGCAGAATATATTGTGTGAGATTGGTTCCTTTTAACTGCAAGTGGACTTATAATCAGTGTCTATATCTGACTATGTGAAACTGGAGATATTTGTATATTTTGTAGTCCAAGTTCTTCTCCCCCAGGAAGAAACAAATAAGCTAACATCAGAAACCACATCTGTAAACATTTCAAGTAGACCTAGCAGGATAAATGACTCATCCTTCTGTCCTTTGTCTGTTACCAAAAATCAAATGGGTATGATAATTTGATATGCAAGTCATAGTTAAGATCTTATTTTGCTAAGATGCAACTTCACTTAACACAGCCTGTGTAGTATGGCTCTGTTTATAAGTTCTGGCCTGTATATGTAGTGAGGCAACTTTCATTACTAAATTCAGAGCAGTAAACAGTATTAGATTTCAGAGTTCTATCAAGGAAAACAGGGTAAGCTCACAAAATAATTTCTTGACGCAATACATGAATTCTGACTGAGTTGCCAAATCATAGATCTGACTATAACCTCTTTTTATTCTGAAGAAAAATTCTTTTCTCTTTAATAACTGAAATACTTCTGTAAATTTAAAAGATTCTCTGGACTAACCCATAAAAATAAGAAATGACTGTATTGTCTCCCAGCTATGTTATATTTGTGCTAATTTCAAGTCCAAGTCATCAAGGAGTTCAAAAGAGAATGACATATTTAATTTCATTTTGACTTGAACAACAATTACAAAGGCAATATTTTGGTTCTTTTCCAAAACTATACTACAATACAGCAAACCAGAACTGTTGCATTTACAGTTAGGGGAATGCTAGATAATAACTAGGTACATTACCAGACTTGGCAAGAGCCAATTTTCATTAGCTTTCGGTTATTAGACAAGTTGTAAGTTGCTATCATTGACAAAATGCCAATAATATAGTAATATATCCAGCATGCTTTGTTTAGAGGAATGTCAATCAGAACCCACTCTGGAAATTACAAAGTGGATGAGAGAGGCTGCCTTTGGATATAATTTGATAAAAATATAACATATTAATAAGTATTGAGTACCTAATCTAATTTTTATTCATTAAAACCTTTATAAGGTATTTTATTTAAAGGGTCAGACTGTTCTTTTGTGTAGAAATCCCTGCCTGGGGGTAAGAACCTTCCTAAAGCATTTTTCAGAGGCTTTTTGCAGTTGGTTTGCACCAGGAACCATTCAAATGATTCCACACTTTTTTTCACCTTAGCCACCTAAGCCTCACTTCTTGTTGACAGAGATTTGTAGCATTCATTCTGCTTCTTAGATGACCGATATTTTCTCAAATTCCCTTGCAGCAAACCCTGTAGAAAGCCAGGTTGGCCGTGTGCTACTGGCTATACAGTATTACTGGCTCAATCAACATTTCTTATTTTACCAAGCTATTTAGGTAAACAGGAAAAATCTGTGTGTACTGAGTGGATTGGCAGGAAATGCCCAAGGATGTGACCATTAACAGAGACAGGCTTAATTGGTTTCTCAAAAATATAGTGCCAGACATTTATCTTCACAGAAGTTTAGTCACCTTAACTTCAGGCAAATGCAATTACTAGAAGGGAAATATACCTAGCATTTTCCATGTTTCACAATGGAATTTTTTTTTTTTTTTTTTTTTTTGACTGTATCCTTTGGTTCATAAGTTAGGAATCTTTCTATTTCAGTGGACTTTGACCACAAAAATAATTAAGCCTCTAATTTACTAAATCCTAACTGATTTTCTAATTGGCTTAATCATGCATTGACTGGAGAAGAGCACCTTCATGATTAAGGTTAAACATGCAAAAAATATTTGAAACCAGGGATTTAATTTTGCTCAGCAAACCCTTCCTATAGAACAACATGCTTTGGGCTGCCACTCACAGATGGGGCTCCTGTCACACCAGGCTTTTGTGTAGTTGCAGAACTGGAGAGCTGGCCCTAGTCATTCCTCTTCAAATGCTATGTCTGCATTCAATAACTTCTCCCACATTTTGTTTACTCCTGTTCTGAAATGATGAAAGTTTAAACAAGTATGTCAGTTACTTCAGTTCTGTTTTGGGATTGGATACTTTTGTGTGGGTGAGGCACAAGTATTTACATCTTTAGTTACTTAAAATGTTTCATCTATTTTCACTTTGATAGTGTTTATTTAAATAACCCACAGTCAGTATGCTTCAGATACCTTGTGCTTGCTTGATGTCATGTAGCTAACAAACTACCTTATGCAGTATCTACAACCCAAATATTCTTACCTCTGTGAAAGAGTGAAATTCATCCTTCATAGTGGTGGCTTTCCAAAGGCCTGCATATCTTCAAAATCCCGCTTAAGACCTCAAATTAATTAAGATTTTAGTAAATCACAGGCACAATTTTTGCACTAGACCTCTGAACATGATGATTTTAACCTTGAAATATATGGGCTTGGTGCTATCGTCATTGAAGCAGAGACCAAAATTTTTATTAACTTCTGTAGTTTGGATTCAATTCCTAAATGACTTCCTCCAGACACACAGAATAATTAGAAATGTTTCTGAGCTCAACTTGCAGGGTACTGTTGATGCCATGTGCATGACTTCAGTGCAGTTCACTGAGCTTTCACTTAAGCTAGGTTTTAAACTGATGTATCAGAGGTACCTGCATGAAGTCAGTAAAACTCACTGCCGGCCAGAGGAAGGAGGTAAATCAGTTAATGAGGATCAAGACGAGGTCTTTCTATTTTATTCTATTTTCTGATGTGAACAAAATAAATATTTCTTCCAATTAATTCTTGCAGCTAATCAGACCGATCTGTCAGAAGTGGCTGGGGGGAAACAAAATTTTCAAGTAGGCTTGATTCCCTTCTACTTGAGTCTAGTTTGGCTTTGATGCCAATCATTCACACTGATATGAGAGCTGAGTTACAGTAAAGACCAAAATAGGGGTCCAAGTGTTACTCCTCTGCAGTTGTAAATAAAGCTTAGCTTCCAGGTGGATTGAATGTATGTTTTTATCCAGGTAGGGAGTGCTGAGGGTGTGGTCCCCTTCCTGGGAATTGTTAAAGGGAGTCATATGGGTCAGGCAGACCACAGTCACTGAATGCCATGATGTTCTTAAAAGCTTTAAGTAAGATGCATGCTTGATAGCACGTAAACTACATAGTTTTCTCTGAAAAGTTTTGAGTTTTCTCAAGCCCTTGATTTGTGATCTTTCTCACTGTTTTCCAGCAGCAGGTCATGGGGCATAATTGGCTATTGCTTCCCTTGTGAGCTTCACAGGCAGTTGTGCTGACAGCTCTCGAGTTGCCTCTGGGTCTGTCATACAGTAAAGCTGCTGATGGGCTTTCTGTGTTGCTTACCAAGCTACTGTGGATTTAACCATGCCTCCTCCTGAGCTCTGATGTAGGATTGAATTCTCTTCTTTAAGTGAAGCACACCAAGATCTTGCAACTTCTGTACTTTTATCACTTCAGTGGATACAAGAGCAAAGATACTACTATACTTAGTGCTGTCACTTCCACCCTTTCATAACGGTAGGGATATAACAGAAAGAAGTGGTTGGAATTATTAGTGAGCAGGTAAATGGGGAACTTGACTCTTAATTTTTTTTTTTTTTACATCATTTGTAAGTACAGTAAAATAATAGAGCTAAAGATATCTTAAAAGCAAGATAGTAAAAAGCTGATTTCTTGGGAAGTACTGGTGGGGAATGAGAATTGAAACACTGCTCTTGAATTACATTATGCCAAAAGAGCATTGAGTTAAATGGAAGGAAAAAGGAGTTATGTAGTTTGCAGGTGCAACACTTTTTCTGGCACTAGGAAATTCTTAATTTTCTCATATGCAAGAGTATAAGAGTCATGGAAAAAAAAAACAGTTTTGAAGTTACTGTTAACATGTTTACTGTCTTGTGATGGTAACATTTTTTGTTTATTTATTTGAAATCAATTTTCAACTGTATCAAATCTGAAACAAAGCTATTGAATCACCAAATACAGCCCCTGATTATTTTTTTTTCTAAAGAGAAGGTACATTTAAAAAATGCTGTGACAAATCAATATAAAAGTGTATCTAAAATTACAAGTACAAAGAGAATGTTGTTGTCAACTGGTTTGCTTATATTGAAACTATATTATTTTATGTGAAGTATGTGTAATAGAGCATTAGATTTGAAAACTCTGTGTTGAATATTGTTTCTGACAGCTTTTTTTAGGGTCACTAAAATTCCAATAATTCAGTACAGAATTGAAGTCGATTCCAGAGAAAAATTTAATATAGTCTGCTTGCCTGCCAGTTTCAACATAGTTCCTGAGTATTGAAATAGTTTGACACATTGAAATATAAAATGCATTTGTCGTATCTATTGGTGGAGTATTTTATGTGATCACATCTAACAAAACTCAAGTCAGAGTAAAACATAATGCAAGTCTTCTATTTTTACCCCCTTCTTTTAAAAAGAAAATAAATTAGGTAGTAATTATTGGTAGTAATAAAAATACAAAGTCTTATCTGGTTATGTCATGTCAACCTTCTAACTAATTTCTGTTGTATACAGTTTGTTTCAGTAGTTTCATATAATACAGATGTTCTTGTGTTGCAGTGATGTGCAAGTGTTCATTTCTAAAACTTTTCTGTTCTCTTTGTCTGTCCTTGCACAAGCGATTCTGCATTTTACATGCAAATACTTGTTCTGCCAATGACCAGGCCCAACAAAAATGACAGCACCAGCAGGAAGATGAACCCATACACAGACTGTATTGTAGGCAAAAAGGACATTCCATGAGTGAGCGCTGGGGGTACAAACAGATCAATCAGCTGGTACATAATTGATGCCACCCCCAACGATCCCACAAAAGACATGACTCGGCCCACAACAGGTGCTATAAACGGTGAACCAAGGTTGCCCATAGTTGGCATGGGAAACAGCCAGACCATCTAGTTAAATACATAAGAAAAAGGTGCCCACTTGGTGACTCTCACCCGATCAGTCCACATTCACAAAAGTCTAAACAGACTGGGGCCCAGCTCCAGGGAGAGTCAGGAGGTCTGCCCTGAACCAGGAAGCTCTGGGGAGTGCACTCCACACACAGACACTCCTGACTCCCTGCCAGTGGTCCCAGCTTTTATCCCCAAGCAGACACCTGACCTTTGTCAACTCACTGCGGGACCCCTGGGGCTCATTTCCCTTCTGGCTCTCCCTGCAGGGCCGGCCGCACCCTGGGGGGAAGCTATAAGGCAAACTCACCACCTCTGTATGAAGGGCTGTGGGAATCACCCATATGTCAGCCTTAATTCGGGGACTCGGGGTTCAAACCCCAGCATTTCAATACTTTATGCATATACCAGAGAGATTAACTTGTGGTGACCACTGCAGTATAAGTTTGCAAAAATTAGTATCTTTTTGTTAAGACACTTGATTTGCCAATTACCTGCTCAAACAAGAATGAAGACATTAAAAAGGAATGGGAATGTATGCTGTCCTAATACTTGCCAAAACCTCTCTGTGTTAGCACAATGCTTGATTTAAATTCTGTGGACTTTGAGCCAAGCTCATGGTTCATAGGGAGCTGAAGCAAAACAGTTAGGCTAAGGCCAGGGATATAAAAGAACAACTCTGAAGCAGATAATGCCTAATAATAAGAGAGCAGAAAATCCATATTAATGGCTTATCCATATATTTAATACATGGAGACTACAGAAAGACAACATGAGAGTGTTTCATTTGTAGGTGCCCAGTTTCATGATGCTATAGTTGCTTGATATTAAATATGGACTTAACAATTAGATTAGATTTACAAACTACTCAGAAAGCATATACGGTGTGTGTTTACACACATATATGGTGTGTGTTCATGTCATTATGAAGCAAGCTCTCTTGTCTGTTTAAAATGTTACAGGGCTTTCACAGGCAGGAGAGCAGAGCAAAGAAATTTTCTTTGAGTCTCATGTCTAAGGATAGCATTGATAATAAAATAGTTTCCTTTTTTTTTTTTTTAAGTTTAATCTTCAGAGGCAAAAGTGACAAGGGGAATACCATAAACATTCTGCAATTTCATGCACACTCTGGTCCTTTGGTAACTTGGTGGTATTATTTGCAGTAAGTTTGCCTATTTCTTTCTGGGTGATGATATTTCTTCTTCCTAGCTATTCTAGTGGTCTTCAAAGTATAATGCTGCATCTTAAAATCATTCCCAAGCAATGCTTCTCTATTAGCATTGCAGTCTGGTTAAATATGGTGGGGTTTTTCTGTTTTGTTTTGTTTTTTTATGGATATGAAGGGAAATCTATTCGTTGTATAGAATTATACTACATGAATGATAAAACCAAAATATTTTTCCTTCTAATAGTACAAAAGGAATACATTTGTGTAGAGTTTAAAAAGTACACAAACTTCAGTAGTGCACCTCAGCACAACTGGGCATGCACAAAACTTTACATGAATTTGAGGTTTTTGGTTGCTTGCCCTCTTTGTGTAGGAGATTAAGATTAAAAAGTTGCAAGCAGAAATACATCTGTTCATTATTAAATATCTTTTGCAATGTAGGAAGTATATTGAAGAATGAACGATGGATTTTGGAGGGGCTAGGACCACAACAGGGGAACTTTCAAATAAAACTTGGTGCACCTTTTTGCTGTAGATTTGAAAATAAGTCCAGAAGGCTGAGCTTGATATAACATGTGGCAGGTGGCCTGCATTTGCCTGGAGAATTCCTCTAGGGCAAGACAGCTCAGCAAACACATAAATCCTTTTTTCTCTGTTATCTAGTAGCACATTTAGTTGCCATGGGAATTTTATTTATGCAGCAGATCCTCTGCAGTTCAGTTTGTGCCTAAAGTTTAACTGTACAGCTGTTACCATAAATACTACATGGCAATATTTTCAAAACACAGCACCTTTGAACAAAAAGAACAAGTCTTCTCTATTACTGATTTTGTTATGTTATCAAAATACCATTTTGATTACACTAGGATAGTGTTTCCCTAAAAGCTTCGTAAGTTGATCTAAAGCGTGCACCTCCTGTACAGCTCTTCCTAATAATTAGTTAGAAAAATACATTCAGCTTTTTATCTGAAGAGTATATTACAGCAAATGAAATCTGGTAACTGGCAGGAGAGAACTTCGTATGAATACAAAGTGTATATACTGCTCTCTGCTTACTTTCAGGCTGTTGGTTTTCCTTATTTGCTATATGTAATAAATATTAGCATAGATCTTATTTTAGATTTGTTTGTTTGTTTATTTGTAGTTCTGCTTTGCTTACCAAGGACATATGAAAAGTTGCAAGTTCATTTGCTCTGGTCTGATTATTAGAAAAAATTTGTTCTAATCCTGATTTGTACAACAGTTATATCACTGACGCTTTCTTTGTGTAAAACAGCATGGCTTTATGCATAAAAATTAGAATTTTTGGTGCTTTAGGACTGAGCAGATTATCCAACACCACCTCTGTCCTGACCCATGCTCTGTAATCTCTAGATTGCCAAATATATTAACTAAAGGAATTAAAAATAAATAAAGTTACAGTACTGAGAATTCAGTAGTATCTTGCTGTTGACTGGAAAGTTTTCCCTGTAAATAAATGAACTATTTACTCTTTCCAAAGAACTGTGGACAATTTATTCTACAGTACTGCTTTACATAAAACTGTGATCAAAATACAAAATTAAGACTTCAAGACAAAACTTTAATGTTAGATTTTAATGCCATTTTTTTTGGCACAAAACGTACTGGTTTAACGTCAAATCATGTTCCTACAGGAACAGTTATTAAACACCATTCCTGGTATTGAGCACACAACTTCCACGTATTTCCTCTTTCAGTATAAACTGTCAGAATATTCAGAAAATAAATCCCAGCAAGATTAATAGAATAAATTATATTTAGAGATCTTGAGTTTTGCTGTCCTGGTGCTGTTTTGGGCCTCTTCAGCTTGTTTGGTGTTAAGCTTGATGCTAGACAACAAAAAAAGAAAACATACCCCAATCCCTACCTGCACAAATTCCTGTTGAAATTTGCAGTGTGTTAAAGCAGGCTGAATAGCAAATATATGTAGCATAACAAAGCACTTCTATTCCCTTTTCAGTAGTAGTAATTTAAAAGTAGATGAGAGGGGGGAAAATGCATATATTTGCTAGCAGCTTTACTCCTTGCTTGTGAAAAAAGGAGTTTATTGTCTGGCTGACTGATGGATGCTATGTCGACAAAGCTGGTCAGGAAATTTTCCTGGCCAGGATTTGAGACCTGCTCAGTTTTCGTTTCCCTGCACTACTATTGATTGCTAGAAGTCTAGTATGGAGGACTAGGTCAGCAGTCCTAGAGGGCTGGAGCTGCAGCTTTGGTATCATACTGTGAGTATTTTGGTGTACTTAATGGGTTTAAGACAATTTTAGGTGTTAAGGAGCTCACTAAGCTGATTTGCAAACATTTTTAGCCACACCTACTGTAGTAGATACAAATATTACTTTCTACTGTGACACATGAGAACATATGAAGTGTGAGGAATGGACTCTTCTTGCCTTGATATGGACAGAAAAGATGTCTGTAATCTTGCTCATATCTGAGGTGCTCTTCAGAACTGTCTATGCAAAAATAATCTTGGGGATTACTCAGGAGCTACCTTTATAGCAGATTGGAGAATGAAAGATTGTCAACATCTAAATGAAAAGATTAGTGTGCAGGAAGTGAGTGTGTTGATTGGTCCTGTCTCTTACGACATTAGGACTCTAAAAAGGACCTTCCCTTTTTTTCAGATGAAGGGGAATGATGAAAAGAATGAAATCACAACAGGCCTTGCTAAAAAGTCTGTCATTGTTCTAACGAGCCCCCTTTTACCTGTTATAAGGCTGCAATAAGGTCTTCCCAGAGCCTTCTCTTCTCCAGGCTGAGCAACTTTGACTGTCCTAACCTTTTCTCATAGCAGAGGTGCTCTAGCCCACTGATAATTTTTTATGGACCTCCTCTGGACATGTTCCATGTCTTTTATGTGCTGAGGAGTCCAGAGCTGGGCGCAGTACTCCAGATCAGGTCTACCAGAGACGGGTAGTGTGGCAGAGTCACCTCCTGAATCAATCTGCTTGCCATGCTTCTTTTGGTGCAGCCCAGGATAGAGTTTGCCTTCTGGGCTACAAGCATGCATTACTGTCTCACGTCCAGCTTTCCATCCACCAGTATCCCCAAGTCCTTCTCCATGGAGCTGCTTTCAATCTCTTCATCCCCCAGCCTGTATTGGTACTGAAGGTTGCCCCAAGTGCCGGACCTTGTCCTTGCCTTTGTTAAAGCTCATGAGGTTCACATGGATCCACTTATGAAGCTTGTCCAGGTCCCTCTGGATGGCATGGTGTCCTGTCCCTCCAGCATGTCAACCACTCCACTCCGCTTGGTGTCATCTGCAAACTTGTTGAAGGTGTGCTTGATCTTATTATGCCATTGGTGAACATACTAAACAGTATTGGCCTCAATGTGGACCGCTGAGAGACACCACTTGTCACTGATCTCCATCTGGACATTGAGCATGAATATAAGAATTTATATTTTACATCCGATTCTGTAGCAAAAACTGTAAATTAAGGCAGCAGCTCAGATTCTCTTATCACAGTATAGAAAAAGAAGAAAAATGTTTACTACTGTACATTTTTCAGAAACAAAAAAGCAGTAGGCTATTCATAAATTTGAGGAGCCTGTAGATTGGCATTGTGTAACCTGTTTATGTGGTAGAAGTCCAGTAAAAGTAGGAACTTTATTTTTTGAAAAGGTGCATTCAATGTTGTAAACCATAATAAGAGAGCTTTAGAACACATGTATTATATAAATAGATGGATTTTGTTAGTATAGACTCAGTTGCACATCAGTTATCTCTATTGAGACATTAAAAAAAAATCTATAATGCTGTGCATACCTGATGTAGAGACTTTGCAAAATTAAGTAACATATGCCTTTTAAAATATTTCTGACAGTGAATATTCTGACTGGTGTCAGTCCTCTCTCTCACAATTTATACACTCTATTTATTTCTTCCCCCTCCCTTCATTGTTTCTCTCCCTATTAAATCAGTGTTGTGAACTTAACTGCATGTTTTAGAAAAACATTTGAATTTGTGGCCCTGTGGGGCAGTAAGGATGGGGAGGAACGAGCAAAGCTTTTATCCTTGGAGCTCTTAATCACTTTGAGCACTACTGCTAACCTGGTCTCCAGTCGGAAGAAGTGGAGACCCCTCAATGCCTTAGCTTGTATGAAAAAATTGGGGTAGGTCCTTACAGGGTCAGAAGCTGCTGCTTGTTGGTGAAGTTTGGAGTTGCCTTTTCAGTACAGGTGCTCTCCATCAGCAACTGTTCTCTCCCCTTGCGTTTGATATTTTTACTTCAGTGAATAATTTTCTTCCCTTCTTGTTTTCCAGATCCTGAAGCCCAGTTTTCTGTTTCCTTTTTCTCTTCATTTAATCCTTCCAGAAAGCCAAGTAGCATTCTGCCTATTTCTAAAGGGCATTTTTTCTACCAAGTTGTTGGCCAGAAAGGCTAAGAACAGCTCCTTTTCACCTTTGCTTATCACTGCTTTGGTGATAGACTACTTTAAGAGCTATTCTTACCACATTAAATTGTCTTTCAAAGGCTCAAGTATACTTTACATCTTATAAAATATTCAAATATCCTACAATGTCATCCATTGGTTTATCGCATTTGGAGCCAGAAATCTTAGAAACATCTAAGTTGTGTTGAATCAAATTTTACCCTTTAGTAAGGTTGAAGACAAGTTTTGAATATACGCACTAGAAAGATTATATAAATGTTTTGCAGTTCAGGCTTCTGATTTACTAGTAAAATTTTATATTTACTTAGCCTTGTGTGTCCTATGATCTTCTAGCAAATCCTGTTTTTTCTGAAACAATCCTACTGATCACAGACAGTTTCATTGCTTTTGAATACTCATTATTTTTCATAAAGCTCCCTATATCCAGTTGGCGATTTGTTTGTTTTTAAAATTTTATTCTGGCTTTTTCTTTCCTTCCACCCTCCCCACCTCTCCTTGATTAGTCTTGTATATTTGAGTTCTTAACTTTTCACAGCACACTCAAGGAGTCTGATTTAGAAACTAGTTTGGCTTTGAGAGTGTGGGCATCAAAGACCTCCAACTTGCATATTATTTGAAGGCCAAGTGCTTTAAGGAATATATAAAATGCTGCAGGCAACATATTGGGACACAAAGGAGGCTATGGTGCACAGTTCCACCTGGTGAAATCCATGGAAGAAGTCTGTATTTACATATAGGACTGACATACAAATTTTCTTAGTTCCCTATGATATTAATTAATAACAGTTCATCATGTGCATTTTATAATTATATACTTTGCAGTGATGTAAATCATATACTTAGCTCTATAAGGTTTAGAAATATCAAACACTCTTACAGGTAGCATTCTAGTCTTTCCGCTACCAGATATCATGCTAAGTAACAATGATACATCAGAAACAGAGAAATCAAAAAAGATTTCTTCTGCGTGATTTTATCTGCCTGGTTTCTTCACTTAGTTACACACAAAATGTCTTGAGGTTGTGGACTTGTATTATTGATGCTTAGAGAAACTTACAGAATCGTTTTGTAGAGGAATTATTTATCGTTCTGAAAATACAAAAGTGTTATCAGCTATTTTTAGAAGAGAACTTCTTGGTTGTATATTTTTATTCCTGTGCTACTTAAGTTTGTTGGAGAAAGGGCAAGGCTTGCTTCTCTCCTGCTTAACTCTACTCATGAATCTCACATTTTGATATGGAGAGGGTATTTCTAATTAACAATAAAGGAATTTAGGTGACTTGAAATTAGCACTTAAAATATGATTCTGATATTCCTTACTAAGCATTTCATCCTGCATATTTGTTTTATTGTTGGTTGCATAGTTGTTAGTGTGTGACAGGACAGAATATAAAATAATACATTGCCTCGTTAATACTTCACAGGTCTCAGTTACAGACTTTGAAGTTGCTTAGGATTGGGCTCCATATCTGTACTGTCTTCTCACTTGTACAGCTGTTGCTAGCTGCTTCTTTTTCATTTGGAAAAACAGAGATTTAGAACTTTATATGATCTGATCTACAGTCTCTACAAATTTCAGATGCTAATTTTCACTTGTTTGTTAATCAAAGGTTAACAAAGGAAAAGGCAATGTTAGTGTATTATTAATAACTTTAAAGTACATCCTGTTTATGAGGTAATAACCTTCTGTCGTGGGGTGAATTGACTTAGACTTTAATTAGCTCAGAATTTGTTTAATACAGAGTTAATCAACTTCACTGTGGCTGTGGAGGATTTTTAGTTTAGTTTTGTTTTTTACTGGACCAAGATTTATAAGATACAAAGTAACAAAAGATGGATCTGCCCTAAGAAAATAAATGTATCTTTTTAAAAAACTATACATTTAGAAGTTTAAAAAAACCCTGAAATCCCTAAAATCAAAATTCCTTGTAAAAATTGGCAACTCTAAATAGATTTGCCTTTTAAAAAAAAAATCCCTATTACTCTACAGTTTCACTGAATTTTATTATTCAGCATGAGAATTGAGAAAGGAAAATAAGGAAATGGCATTACATAGGAATCTGTATATGTCTGTATACATTATAGAGTTTATTTGATTTGAACTATTATAAAGAGTAAGTTAATGTGTTTATAATAGTGGTGTGCAACATAAATACTTTTATTTTGAAACTAGAGTGCTTGTTATGAAATGTTGACAGAGCAAATCCCTGTCTGTTTAAAGAATGGACTATAATATCTTAATAACAAAGTAGCACAAATGGCAGTTACTTAATGTATGGAAGTTTGTTACATGAATTTGAACTAACAATGGGTCTCACAGTTTTAATATCAATCTTTAGAGTTTTTTTCTACAGCAGTTCAAAAAAAAAAAAAAAAAGAAAATCAGTTTGAATATTTTCCAAAGAGGTGTGAAGGAGTTCAAAGAAAAATCAGTTTGAGAATCCCATTACTTGTGTTATACACGAATCTTCTGCTTTCGAAATCTAGACATCTATGTATCTTACTTCTAAATTAGCCTGTTACTCTGTACGTAAATGCAATGGGAAAGTTCAGTGCAGTCTATTTCTGTTTGTAACAAATACTTGGTCACAGCATCGTAAGACACCTCAGACTAGAAAGGTCTTGAGGAAGTCTTTAGACCAACCTCTTGCTCAAGCTGTCAGCCTGCTCAGGGATTTTAGAGGTCTTGAAAACCTCTAAGGTTCGATGGAGATACTATACCCACCCTGTACAACCTTTGGCACTACTTGACTGTCTTTGAAGTGAAAAAAAAAATCTTTTATATTTGGTCTGAAAGTCATTTGCACTTATGCCTGCTGTCCCACACCATCATGTGTGGAGTGCTGGCTCTGTCTTCTCTGGGCCTTTCCCATAGGTACTGACAGGCTGCTCTTAAATACAGACCCTAAATCCACCTCTTTTCCAGGCTGAACTAACCCCAGTCCTGTAGCCTTTTCTCCCAGGGCAAGTGCTCTGGCCCCTTACTGTCTTTGATAGTCCTTTGCTGAATTCCCTAGGCTGATCAACATCTTTCCTGAATTGGTGAACCCAAAACTGGACACAGAATCTAGAGGTCATCTTCTAGAGTGGATGATCTCTCCTCTGGATCTACTTGTTCTGTGAATACTGCCCAAGATACTGTTGTGCAAGGCACACTATGAGCTCATGTTTAGCTTGCTGCCCAACAAGACCATGTGGTACTAGGCTTTGTCCATGTGTAATTTCACAAGGCTCCTGTTGCCTCAATTGTCTGGCCCATATGGGTTCTTTTGGGTGGCAGCCCTGCCTGCAAGTGCATCAGCTGGTCCTCCTCAGTTTACTGTCATCTACACAGCTGACAAAAGACTGCTCTGACACTTCCTCCAGGTCACTGATAGAGACTTTAAAAAGGCAGGTCCTATGATAGACCCCCATGGTACTCTGTTTTTTATCAACCTCCAAGATACAATACAACTCATTCACCATTACCGTCCGAGTCCAACCATCCAGTCAGTTTTTGTGTCCATTTAGTTATTTTTGAGTTTTTAATAGTATATTTTGAAGAGAACAACTTTCTTGGATAACTTGATCTACTGTTACTGCTGTCAAATGAGAGAATGTTGCCAAAGTATATTAAAAAAAATAACTTTTACAAGTGCTTTTTACCAACTTTTTTGTTATTCAAAATTATTCTCAAGTTTGTAATCTCATCATCACGTTAATACTGATGAAGTACCTTATGGAATCAAGAACAGTGTCCTAGGATGGCTTGTAAATACTGTAAAGTGCACAGGAATTTTTGGCAAGATTCATAAGCTATACAAACAGGACACTTAAGGATTGCAAAATTTTTTTTTTTTTTTTTATTCTACTGAACATGAACTGTGTTCAAAATATTTCAGCATGGACTAAATATGATACTTCAGAAGTTCAAGCCTAAGCAAGGGACTGGAGAAGCTCCAGTTAGTTCTTACTAAGATGTTAACCTGAGAACACATAACATTCTATAACAGGCTGACAGCACAAAGGTGGGAAGGGAAGTAGTGTTTTTGGACATGTATGTGATTAAACCAAATTGAAAGTATTTTTTTTTCAAAACCAAGCCCCTGTGTGTAATTGGTGTTTCAAGATTTGTTATCAGTCTAAAAACTACGTTCTTTAGCTCAAGTAGAATTTATGGATACAGTATACAGCTTGCCTGGCAGAACCTGAAAAATCTGTGCATTCTGGAGGTTGGAACAGATGCTTATTGTCCTGTTTTAAAATGGATGACTAAGTCTTCAACTGTATTCCTCTTCCATTGTTTTACAAGCAGGAAACTAAAATATAAAATGGAAATTAGAAGCATTAATCAGACTAAATCCTTTTGGTTTTCTCATTATTCCTTCTTGGTTTCTTCTGGAGTGTCTTGCACAAGTTTATCTGCATTAACTCTGGTCTAACAAAACTTTTTAAAACCAGTTCTTAGGAGGACACAATATGACAAGTCTGTAGTGAGCCTCCAAGAGATGCAAAACACAAGTAAGCTGCAAATGTTTACAGATGTAAATTCCAGCATCTTGATTAGTGTGTTAAACGTAAATCAGAGATACAATCCATTTCATATGGTTGGAATTCCATTTAAGTGTGTAAAGGCAATGAAGAACTGTTTTTGCTCTGAGGGAGAAGTAGTGGAAATGTTAGCAAATTCTGATTCTCTGTTGCAAAGAACCAAATCATAGTATGGCTTTACAATTTCTGTTTTGTATCTGTTAAAATATAACTGTCACCCAAATGTAATCTTCGGCTGAGGATCGTGTTGTATTAGCATTAGGAAATGGCATGGCTAAAGCAGCTTACCTTGGACTCTGATGTCCTGGTAATCATTGTTCTTGTCAGTGAATATTTTCCTTGCCAAGTCATAAACCTTGGCATCCAGATACAAACTTCAGACTATGTATGTGCACAGTCTGTGATTTCAGTCAGACCTATGTCTGGTGTTTTATTGAATATTTAAATAATGAGCTGAATTTATGCCTTCAGGAGGCATCATCATGTAGGTAAACTAAAATCCTAGAAGTGAGAGGGAAGGAGAGTGTTGGAATTAATCTCCTGTTTCAATCCTCATTTAATTTTTTTTCAGTATGGCTTCCAGTGTTGTCAACAGTGTTGTCTTTCTGAGGTTGCTAAAGGAATTTTCATCTCGGCAACAGGAAATATCTTGTAAATCTGAATAAAACTTATAGATTCATAGACAAATGTTTTGGGCAAATGCTCATGTTTACAGCAGTAAAGAAGGCATTCCATGTAGCTGGAATGTTTCTGTACAGAATTTTCTTTCTTACATTTTATTCATAATGCAAGAAATACAATGGGCTTTCTGACATGCATCATCTCAAATTGGTCCAAACCTGACGGGTTTGTCAGACAGAGTTGTATTTGTGGGGGGGTGATCTCACACCTTCCAATATGATAGTGCAATGTCTGCTCACAGCCCAGGAAGCCAACAGTGTCCTGAGCAGCATCAAAAGAAGTGTGGCCAGCAGGTTGCAGGAGTTGACTGCCCATCTGCTCCTCTCTCATGAGACCCCACCTGGAGTACATGACCAGCTCTGGGACACCCAGCATAAAAAAGACAGGGGCCTGTTTGAGGGGGTCCAGAGAAGGTCCACAGATATGGACAGAGGGCTGGAACACCTCTCCTTTGAAGAAAGGCTTTGAACAAATCTCCTTTGAAGATTGTTCAGCCTGGAGAAGAGAAGGCTCAGGGGAGACCTTATTGTAGCCTTTTAACAGTTAAAGGGGGCCCATATGAAAGATGAGGACAGTCTTTTTTTTATTTTTATTTTTTTTTTACAATGAGGGTGATGAAACACAGGAACAGGTCATCCAGGGAGGTATGCCCTGTCCCTGGAAACACTGAAATTCAGTTTGAATGGGGCTCTGAGCAGCCTAATCTTGTTGCAAATGTTTCGGCTCACTACAGAGTGGTTCGGATTAAATGACCATTAAAAGTTTCTTCCAACCTAAACTGTTCTATGATTCTGTGATAGTTGGGTGTGATGTTCTAGAGAGTTCTATTTTTGGCTTGTGACAGTTAACACTTCTGTGCTGCCTCTGGGCCAGATTAATCATTGAGTTGATACTGGGCTTCATTTCTGTAATGAGGACATGCTATTTCATTTGTCAGTTAAAACAGCAAATCCAAACTCCCATTTTTATTGTCTGGATCAGTTCTCTGGAAAGTGTTAAAATGTAAGTTTTGTTGATCTTTCCTTAGTTAAAATCAAGTAAAATTAAGGTTTTCCATTTTGTAGCTCTAGCTATAAGCTTACTGCCACCTCAATTTCTGATGTAGCTTTTATGTATGTATATTATACGCAGTACAGGATTACCACTTCAACATCCATGTTCCTGCTAGAATCTGAAGTGTTCTTTAAACATCACATTGGGTAGATTATTAAGGCTTCCTACTGTCATTTGAAAAATGAAACTATACTTTGTCCGTATTTATCCTTGTCTGTTTATGAGAAGCTGGCTCAGCGTTTTATCTCCTCCAGGCTAGACAACTATAATGCTTTGCTCACTGGCCTGCCAAGTGGTTGCATTACCAAGCTTGCGCAAAACTCTTTTGCCAAAGAAGTATATCTTGCAAAAAAAGACAATGTATCTCCCTAATCCTAGCATTGCTGCATTGGCTACTCAGAAGCAAAGGATTGATTGTGAAGCTGACCTGTCAGCCCCTCCATGGTCACGGTTCTGAATATATCTCCTGGTTTAATTTTGAGATAAATCTCTTCCAAGACTTTGCGCTCTTCAGTGCCCTCTTAGTGCAAGTTCCAATTGCAAAACCACAAACCTTGCATGATGGAGGATTTTACCATTATGCCCAACAGCTAAGGAATAAGCTGCCTTTCTCAGTTTAGGAAGCTCATGCTCTTTGCTTAAATCTCCTCTTCTGAAGATTCACTTGTCTGTCTTTTTTCTTTTTTTAGTGAGTATCATTTTATATAACACAACTCAGTCATTTGGGGATTGTAGTATATTCTATGCTGCTTATGCAAAATGAAGTAATTGTAGTTTTAAGTAGAACTACTTAATATTTTTTTTGTTTTAGTTGTTTTGAAAAAGAAACTTTATAAATTATTTTTTTTTTGAAGCAGTTAAGAGAAAACAGTTCTTAGAACTAGGAGAAGGAAACAAAGGCAGCTCAAGATTACTGCACCCTCTGGTATCCAATAACTGACCAGTTATTTGGTTTGGGAAAGCTGAGAGTCAAATTTAGTTGTCTTCCTTTTACTGAAATACTTGAGTTACCAAATTGTTGGCTACCCTAGGATGAAGTTCTCTAAGTTGTTTCTATTATGAATATGTTGTTCATATAACTAAGGTTAGTTAATGCTTGGACCTGAAATTAAATCTG
Organism: Merops nubicus; assembly: GCF_000691845.1. NCBI lineage: Eukaryota > Metazoa > Chordata > Aves > Coraciiformes > Meropidae > Merops > Merops nubicus. The sequence goes on from NW_008609009.1 coordinate 44,127, forward strand.
ATACATCTTGCTATAGACCATATGATATTCTAGAATAAGTATTTGTATCTTGCCTCTACCTTTTATTATACTGTTGGAGAAAGCTGAAGAAATTCTAGTTTTCATCTCAGCATGGAAGGAGCAAAAATTCTTCATGGCTTGTTGAAAGTTACAGAAACTCCATTTTCATGTAAGGAGACTGATTTATAAACAAGTGATCCTTTGCAGAAAAATTGTATTGTTTTAATGTTTAAATTAAACACTAGAAATTAAATTGTTAATGTTAAAATTTAACTCCTCCAAAGTGGTGGAGTGTCATGGTCAAAGGAAAAATTACCCTTGTAGCAAGCTTCAAATGGATACAAAGAAGGTAAGATGACATTTCTTAGAGAACAGGGGACTGTAGCAGTATAGGCACAAAACAGTGATAATGTGGATGGGACTTTTAGCTCTTGGATCTTGGTGATCTTATATGGAAGGAATGGGCAAGATTTAGATATAGGCTGAATGTGACAACTTAAAAAAACATGCTGAAGCAGCTATCAGAGAGGTAGAGAAAGAGTTAAAATGTTGCAGTAATGGGAAAAGTGAAAAGGTGAATAAGGGATAAGAGATGAGGTGTTAGATGGAAAAGTTAACGTAGCAACCGTGAAAGTTGTCTTGTGGCATCAAGGTGACTGTGAACGACAGATGCAGCAACACAAGACATCTTTGCTAATAAGCATGTATCTTATTACAAATGGAGCAAAGTTCTGAACAGTTCGATGCATCGCATAGTAAACATTGTTCAGCAGAACTGAGAAGGTCTCTAGGCAGGCTTAGCAGAAGACATGGGAGATGACAGAGATCTTCTGCCTCCTTCCGGAGGGTACCACTTGTCTTAGTAGGATTTGTGCTGAGCTACCTACAAGAACAGTACCTACTAGTGTACTGTCATGCTATGTATATCTGGCAACACAGTGGTCAGTTCTTGCCAATTATGTATCAGTTTGTTTTACCAATAGGAGTTTCATTTCAACAACCTATTAATAGCCTTAGATGTACTGTATAGCAGCAACAGATTCCGTGCAGCTGCAGCTACTACCAAAGCAAAGAGTTTAAAAGTTTATGCAGTACCCAGGTGAGTGATGATGTTTATGCAGTGACAGAGACAAAGGCATAACTCTGTTAGTTTAAGCAGACCTGCAAGAAGGCTTTTGCAATATTAAAATGTTTTTTGTAGTACTGATGGGAAGGCTAGTAAGTGTTAAATTCTCTGTATTAAAAATGTATATAATATGTGTTTATATGTGTATCATTTTTGGATGGGAAAAAGGTGTTTTTCTGTTGTCAGGAAAGAAAGGAAGAAGAGTGGGAGTATGGAGCAGAAAAAGGGAGACATTTTCAGTGATGTATCTGTGTCTATTAAGTGTGATTGTCTGATATTTATGTGGAACTTCCATGGTCATTTTGCTTTGTGTGCTAAAGTGAAATGAAATTCTGTGCTAGGTGGTAGTGATTGGTTAGGATTTTTTTTTTTTACATATTATTTATTTGTAAAATAGCGGTTGTTATCCTTTCACTAAAAAAGGTGAGAAGAGATCTTTTGACTAGAGAGTGGAGGAGGAAATGAGATATTGTTAAATGGAAATGTACGTGGTTCTTCAAAATAACTCAAAATATTACCCTCAGAGAATTTAACTGAATGTTAAATACCTGTACACATTATAATAAGCACCATTACTGCACAAGAATATCTATTAATGTAAAAAGTTTTATCAGCGTAGTATTTTCCTTTCATCAGAGTTTCTAACAGGTTAATTTTTTACTTTTTCTTTGTGGATTACAAATAAAGTATTGCAATATAGGCAATATTAGCAGTCTTTTGTAAACCAACTGAAGGTGAAGTTTCTGACAATGAAAATAACATATACTTCATATAAACTCATCCACTTCAAGCTACAGATCTTTAAGGCAGATTTGAAATGTTAAATTATTTCAGAAAGCTTTGTGTGTATTGCATATACAAAACAAATGTAATGTAGTAGTCCTATATAATGAAATTGTTCTCAGTTCTTATTTTTGCAATAAGTGACCATTTTGGGAACCCAAGTCATCTAACATTTTTTAAGCCAAAAAAGGTGGTGCTGATTCTTTTGTTATTTGGCTGTTCAAAGTACAGCTATAAAGAAAACAAGCATTCCAGTATTTTAAAGGAATGGTTGAAGAGGGAGATTGATCTCATTGTCAGTCCTATTATATGTGACGTGTTGAAGAACTGACATTTTGCAGCTTGTTCACAAGGCTTTATCTTCCCTTCTGAAACTATTACTTTTTCCAGTAGAATTTCTTTAGGTTTTCTGCTCAAGTAGATGTTTTTACAATGCTTTGGTTTTGTGTACTGAAAACTCAAGAACTCAAGTCAGAAATTTCCTTACAGGCTTTTTTTTTTTTTTTTTTCCCCCTATGCCATGTGACACATTTTGAGGAATGCATTTGCAATGGATTTTAAAAACCAACCAAATAAACCTCCCAAAACATCAGTCTGAACACGTAGCCCTTATAATGTCTTGGAGAAAATGTCTTCGTCATTCTTCACGCCTTTATTTTAGTTTGCCCACATACTTCATGGGTTTTATTCATTGTGGTGCCGTTGGACAGCAGTCAAATAAATGAGGCCTATCAGAGCACAAGAGCCTATTTAAATTAAAGGAAAGCAGTTCAGAGTTTTTAGTTGATAATATTTTGTTCAGATGTTAGTAAATGACTTACACACATGTAGGCATTGACAAAGAACAGTACATGCTTTTGGTAATACGTGATCTGGGCAGCACAAAAAAGAGAGGAAGCCTGGAAAGCGTAGTGTTGTGCTTTTGGCAATATTTTGCTCCACACAGTGCTGCCAGAGCAAGAACAGTAGCGGACATTGTCTTAAGCAGCTCTGACCATCCTCTGAACTCCTGGACCACCCTATGGATGGATGGTTGCCGGGACATTTCTTTCAGGGGAATAGTCTCTTCCTCTGCTGTTGCATTTTTGGCTGCCTTAGCCTTAATCAGAGTGGTTTTCTTTTCGAGGTGTTAATGTCTCTGCTTCTCCCACAAATGCTGTCATTTGCACTGCAGGCACTCACTTGAATTCCTCTGTCCTTCAGGGTGCAACTTCCACTTCAGATTTCAGTCTTATTTTTACTTGTCTTACAAAAATAACACAATGTAATTCTTAAGTCCAGGAAACCTGAACAGTCTTACAGGCACCAAGCAGCCAAGCAGGAATTAAAAGCTTTCTCTTTCCTGATAGCATTGGGGTTTTTTTCATTACCTGGTTTGCAAGAAGTGAGAAATGAGAAGGATGTTCAGAGAAGCTGAGCAGAGCATGAGACAGAAGTGCTAAAGAGTGAGACACCTGAAAAGCTGTTAGGAGCAGCTGCATTTTGAAGCTGGTGAAGGATATAGAAAAAGCTACTGACTAAGGCCAAATGCAGCCTGAAATTCCAGAAGTGACCTGCTGTAAACCCAGCCAGCAAGCTAGCTATCTCTGGGTGTTTAATTCTTACATGCTCTGGGACATATGGAGAATAGCCACACAGCATGATGGCTGTATGCTAAGAAAATAAGCAAGTCCTCATGTGTTTTTTTTTGCTGCTTTGCATATCACTGGAGTATATTCATAGCAGTAAAGGATGTGGCTCTACAGCAGTGCTGGAGCTTAGCTAACCACTGGCACTGATAGCAACTCACTGTTTCTAGGAGTAAGGGTGTAAATTGGATGGTTAAAACAATTCAGAGTTTTTTTTTTAAATTGATCATAAAATGCTTACTGTAATGCTAAAACCTGCATCCATTGGCTGGTGCTACATACTCCTGAGGTCTTTGCCTTCGTGTCATCGTTTCTGTGTCAACGATAGCTGAGATTTGTTCCCAGTTTTATGAACGGTCTTACGGAAAGTAGCAGACAAGTGGTAGTTTTCTCACATCTGATTTTCACAACTGCTTGCATCTAAGCCCAGTCCACTGGTACTCTACCTGACAATTACAAGTTCCAACATATGGTCTACTTTAAATATATAGTATCCGGATTATATTTTAAATATTATTTTATTAAATGCATAGCAGATAAGCCAACCTTTTTTTCTAAAATAGATGGAAGTAATGCAGATAAAAAAAGGAGAAAAAAAAGAAAAAGGAGATTTGCTTCATAGATTTTCAGTAAAATATAGCCATGTTTTTTACGTCGACATTGCATGATGTGTACCTTATAATGTACTTTACTTTTTCAGCTAAGGCTGAGGGAGTGCTTTTGCAGAAGTAGTTTGTGGGGTGCTGCAGAAGACTAAGGATTTCATTCTGTCCTTTTTATATCCTGACTGAATTAAACTTTTGAGAAGGAGGGGGCACATAATAGGGCTCTCTTGGGCAGAGCTTGGCAGGAAAGTATGGTAGCCTTTGAAACTTTAGGAAGTGTTCTTTGATTCCTTCAAAACTGCAGTTGTGTGGTGGTTTAAAAAACAGTTATGTAATACGGATTCTGTGACATAAATAAGCTTGTTTGCTTTTAGCTTCTGAATAAATAATACATTCCTAGTCTTACATTTCCTGTAACGAAGTGAAATGTGGATAGCAATATAAAGTCCCAAGCATTTTGATCCCTTTATATTTTTTTCTTGCCTTTCTTAGTGCTTACTTGATGCTCAGAGGCTAATACCAAGTGGAATTGAACACCTGCAGCGCTCACTTCAAGTTTTTCTGTATATTGAAGATGAAGGAATTGCAGGTGTTCTATATTCCCCAGAACTTTTCCCATGTGCTGTTGCCTATCTGAAAGGACTTACTGTTCAAGCAGTCACAGACTGAACTTTTTGCTGTTGGATGTACTTAAAGCTTTGAATGTATGACAGTTTATGCCGATTCTGGGTGTATTCCTCTCCCCCAGTTTAATTTCTCTAATTTTTGAAGTTCTTGTAATAATAAATTGTAATAATAAATAATAAATAAATAAATTAAATTGTAATACTAAATAAGTAATTTGAAGCCCAAGTCTTAAAATTATTTATATAAGAAGATCTCATATTGGGATGTTCTGTATCTTCTGTACAGGGAATGATTATTTGCTAGCCATCAGTTATATTCTCCCTGTATCACCTGTTATCTCCTCTCACATGACTTCTTTACTGCTTTTGCCCATGATTCTAGATTTCTATGTGAATAATTGGCTTTTTTTTTTCAGGGTGCAGAAATAGTGTTTTTATTCCATGCGCATCTGTGCAAGGAATTGATTTTGCATTTGATTTTGGTTCTTGGAGAATAGTGATACCAACCATCCTATTATTTGTTATTAATAACAAACAGCAGAAAATAAAAATCATTCTGGTTAACATTCTCTGAATTTGAGTCACAACTTAGATCTGGGTACTCATTTCTTATTTTCCCAAAACTGTTTTCTATTGGATTCAGTTGAGCCAGACATTCTTTCTAACCTTTTCAGTTGCAAGGAAAAAAATCAGCCAGTTTTGCCATTTAAAAATTCTTGCCTTTCACTGGAACCTTTGCCTGTATATGAGCCCAAAGTATATTATTTGAACCGTGCGGTGTAAATGCATAGGTGCGATATTTTAATATAAAAGCAGAAACAGGGCATGGGTGTTTTGATGCATAATTTAGGATACTTGTATTATTGTTAAAAAGGAATTGCATGGTCTTGCACATGCTGCTCAAGAAATGAGTTTCAACATTTGGACTGAACTTCAGTTCAAAAAGAATCACATAAGAAATTGTGGGTAAATTGTGGTGAGAAAAAATGGGAAATGTTGCAAATATTAAAGTTCAAATTAATGTAACAAAATGAATGGCCATGAACAAATAAAAGGTCTTCTGTGCAGTCAAGGGTGGATATAGACCTGCATGGTCATCACACATCAGAAAGTATGGAATGCATGTTTTGCAGGCCATGGTGGGAGAGGGAGGGAAGATTTGGAGGTACTAGTAAATGAGAAGCTGGACATGAGCCACCAATGCACAGCGGCAGCCCAGAAGGCAAATCACATCCTGGGCTGCATCCAAAGAAGCGTGGCCAGCAGATGGAGAGAGGTGATCCTGCCGCTCTACTCTGCCCTGGTGAGACCTCACTTGGAGTGCTGTGTCCAGCTCTGGAGCCCCCAGCACAAGAAGGACGTGGAGCTGTTGGAGTGTGTCCAGCAGAGAGCCACAAAAATGATCAGAGGGCTGGAGCAGCTCTCTTATGAGGACAGGCTGAGGGAGTTGGGGTTGTTCAGCCTGGAGAAGAGGAGGCTCCGAGGGGACCTTATAACAACCTTCCAACACCTGAGAGGGGCCTACAAGAAATCTGGGGAGGGGCTATTCACAAGGGTTTGTAGTGACAGGACGAGGGGTAATGGCTTTAAGCTAGAAAAGGGTAGATTTAGGTTAGACATTAGGAGAAAGCTCTTCAATATAAGGGTGATAGACCACTGGAATAGGTTGCCCAGACAGGTGGTGGAGGCCCCATCCCTGGAGACATTCAAGATCAGGCTGGATGAGGCTCTGACTAGCTTGATCTATTTGAGATGTCCCTGCTTATGGCAGGGAGGGTTGGACTAGATGACCTTTGGAGGTCCCTTCCAGCCCAGACATTCTATGATTCTATGATCTTCTTAGCTCTTCCAGCCAGCCCTTCCATTGGTGGGGCCTGTCAAACTACCTATATCACTATTTAAACATAAAAGAAACTACCTCCAAAACACCTAGCATCTAAAACTCTTCACAATTAATGAATTTACACAGTTCTCTTTTTGAGAAATTAGTTCTCAAAAATGTTTATTAAATTGAGTGAAAAGACAGCTCGAAGTACAGCCTTGAATCAGAACCTAAATAATTTCCTATGTGTGTAGTAATGACCATATTACATTTTTCGCATTTGATCTTCTTTAGCACATATTGTAAGTAGCTCGCAGAAGTCAGAGGAGTTACATGGTTGTCCAACTGGTAAATGTCATTGGCCTGAGAATCACACTCTAGACATTACAGACTCTTTGGCAAGTGTGTAGGCTTAACTAAGGATGCACTGGAATGATGTTTCATAGTTAAGTTTCAATTACTTCAGTTTTTATATCACTGGAAAGTCATCTATCAACTTTGCATTTCAGGGCCTTTTTCATGTGTTTTATAACCTGTTAGACCAGAATGTAAATTGCCTTTAGTTGATTTTCACTGAATATATTTAAATCTGTAGGAATTATTTGGATTTTTTTTTTTTTATTTCTCCTTATACTACATCATTATTAAAACCAGAAAATTCTAGTCCATACATAATATGGACTATTTCTGATAAATATAGATTGATAATACACAACATGGTCATGTACCACATTTTCTTGCTTGCCTTTTAAAAATCCCCTTAATTATTTACAAGAAGATAAATCATTTAACATGTTAAATTTTAATTATCTGCAGAAATCAGCACTTGGTATTCTATGCCAAACTTTTAAACTCTGCATAGATTCTGAATTTCCTCTAAATAGATTTCAGTTAGGCTTTTTGCTCTTTTTTTTTTTTTTTTTTCTGGGGAATAATTGAAAGTATAAAAGATGCATTTAAATCACCATCCCCTTCACCAGCAAGGGACAAGATTACATACTCAGTGGCCTTTCAATTCCTGATATGCCTTCAGAAGTTTTCAGATACTTGTTTTAATAACTGTTAGGAATTTATTATGATGCATTAACTGTGTGCTCTGTAAGTTATTAAATAATGAGTTCAACATATTAATCTTTCATGTTATTGTTGTTAATGCTATATTTAGAAATTAAACATTAATTAAATTATTCCTTTCGAGATTTTTCTAAAAGAAGGAAGTATGTATACTTATCAAGATACATATTTGATTTATGGGGAAGTGGTTGTAAGCGAAGCTTTGATATAGCATATGCTGAACTCGAATTAAAAAGATTTTGGTTATGTGGAGTTCAAATTACCTTTGACACATTTTTGCAGGTTAGTTACAAATTCTCAGCTAAGCATAGAGCTCTTCTTTATCATAGTGCCTAACATCAGATTTTAATCATATTTTGTACCCGCAGGGTTTTAGGTTTCCAACAGGCCACCTGTCTCAGACATTAAAAAATTCACAGGACAGATGGGAAGGTGAAAGCAGTTGTCCTTGGATAAAGAAATTCTTACACTGCAGGAGCAGTCACAGTCAAGGCTGGCCAATATATCACACATATACGCCTTTCTTCTAGCATTGCTGTATCATGATTGCAAATTTCCCTTTAGTAGTATAAATACAGAATTCATCACTTACCCTTTTTCAATAGCACGATTTGCAAAATCTGTCTCTTTTCCACATGATCTATGAATCACTGAGGAATAACATGACGCGCATAGTACTTCAGCAAATATACTGTGTCTGGTACACATACCAGAGCTCCTAGAATTCCTATCTTGTTTATTAATGACAGGAGCATATGACTATTCATTTGTGCAGACCTCTGGCAGCGGTTTGATAGGCGTGAGGTATTTTAATATGACAAATGTACCAACCTAAAGAAAAGTGGTTATTGGAAAGAAGTGTAAAATGGTGATGCTTCTCCCACATATTGTCGGTGTTTCCCACAGAGGTAGTAGTTTTTAGAGGCAGATAGTTTTAAACATCACTGGCCAGTACATTTTTATGGTCCAGCTCTCGGTATTATATAGTAAACACTTGGCAGCATTTTAAAATGCAAGTTCTGACCTTAGGTGTATGTATCCAATTTTCATTGACCCAGGTATTTAAGAGCCAACAAATCAATTGAAGTGATCAATTCACCATGTTTGTGAGGAATGAGAGAGCAGACCAAGCATCAGATCCTCCTGTGTTGGACTCCTGTGAGGATCCTTGTCTGCTTTGGGCTCTTTCTGATATTCCCTGGCACTAAAGAAGAAAAAAAAAGTTAATGGCAGTATATACTGTTCAACAGCTGGTAAGTGTGCACAGGTTCAAGAACAAGTATTAAGCCTGTGAGGTTTCACCTGACCTACATGACAGAGGAGTGCTGCCACGTGGCCTGGACAAAGATCTGTGCAGGTGTCTCAAAACTGCTGTCTAGCCCAGAAAGCTGGGTTTCCCTGCCTAGCAGTTCATGATTCCAGATACATGTTTTAAAAATCTAGGAGAATCCAAACGCAGAAAAATAAAACCTCATCGTAGCTATTGGAGGTTGCAGATTCATAATGTAGATTGCTTTTTCAACATATCTTTTGCTGTATGCTAGTTACTAAGTCGATCACTGACCAGGGTGGAAGCAGAGTCCCCCTTCCTGCTTTGGAAGCATGTGCCCTGATTGCCAGGTAGGGAGGCTGTGACTGTCTGACATGTTGTTTCTCTCTGGCCCAACTGATGCTGATTCTTTCATACAGAGTGAGGAGAGATTGAGTGCCCACCTGCTCTGAAAGGGGAGATGCTGATGGTTAGCATGGGCCCTTAGGGTTTGATCCCTCAGGCAGAGGAGGAAATTGAACCTGCTACCTCTATTTTTTTTGACTGTTCTAACCAATAAGCTGCTGTGTGAATAGAAGCACATGTTCTTTTATTCTAGCTTCTGGTTTTGAATAAAGTAATAACTGCACTGGTATTTTGTGCAAAACCTAGTCACAGAGATGTGATTTAGGCAGGATCTGAGGAACATCAGATCAGGGCATGTTACTGGAAATAGGTGTCAGGTAGCTGCATAATGACTGTGATCTTACCTTGCTTGGGCAAGGAACAAACATGTTTCAGGCATGAAAAGAAGCAGAATTGTAAAGTTCTGGGAAAGCTGTGGGAGCTGAACAGTATGGTTGTTTAGAAGATCTCAAGATGGAGCTGAAGTGATGCAATTCTGATCCTAGGTGCCTTCCAGATTTCCAGCTTTTTATGCTTCGGTCCTGTGGCGCATATTTATTAATTAATGCTTGCTAACAGTTGTATGTGGAAAGTCCTCCGGTTATCTAGTTTAAACTGACATATAGGTAGTTCCATCTGACCCCGTAATGATGTGTCTTGGTCTGGGTCCTCTTTATAGAGATACAGATCCTCTGCAAAGTGCTTCAGTCTCTAAATATATCTAAATAAGATTGGAAAGGACATGAGTCTGGGTGGGGAGGAAAAAGGAGGAAAAAAGTGTCAAAAGGTATGTGCTTCTGAGTACAGATCTTTGCTATCAGACGCAATCATAATCTTCCTTACAAACTTGGTTGGCTCCCTCTTCAGGTCATGGGGAATGCTTGACTGTCGCTACTGATGTCTGGCCCAAGTTGTCACTCTCTTGGTAGGTAAGAGACCACTGTATGGATGAACTCAACTTAGGAAGATGGATGGCAAAGTGCTGGTCCTCTTCATGAATGTGAGAGAGTTTCCTTTTTAGTTACTGGGGTGTCAGTGTATTTGTGGGATACATCTGGACCGCAAGCTTGACTTGTTCATTCTTTATCTACTGACTTCCCTGGAAGTTTTTTCTTGGAAGCTTGGGTACATTAAATCTTCTATGAGCAGGTGTCACGGAGAGTTATCTCATGCTCTGAAATCTTTAAGAAAGTCTATTCTGACAAATAATTTCAGCTCTATGGTCTATAATAAATTTGTTCGCTCTTGTATTGTGTTGCGTATTTGTGTAGAATATAATCTTTTACTTCCGCCCTTTACCCTTAATAAATACATTTGTTTAGAAATAAGGATTTGGAATGACAAGCATGCCTAATATTGAAGGACAGTATGCGTATGCCTAATACATTAGAGCAAGTGTTCCAGAATAATTCGTCTTATGTGAAGATTACCCCTGTAAGGCTTCCAAGGTCACAGGGACTTTAGATTATCAACTGCATGTATTCTGCTTGTGTGTTTGAAAGGGGTAGTCTTAACATTTCATTACAGTTCTTTGGAACAATTAAGTTTGTTTATTTATTACAGTTTTTTTATCCCTATTTTTAAACATCTAGTCATTTTTTCTTTCCTTGTTTTCATCTTGTCTTTTTGTTATTTGTATCATTGTGGTAGAACTACTGCTAGACTGCTTTGGTTCTTCTCTAGAGCAGCAGCTCCTAAAGTGGGGTGCTGGGCCCAGAGGTGGGTTGTGAGTGAAACCCTTGGAACTGCTGCTTTACAGTGTATGTCAGTCAAACTTGTACAGAAAAGTTGAGGAGTGAGGGAGGATGTGAGCCTAACAGAACTTTAGGAGCACTCCACTAATTCGGTGATCTTAAAAAGAAGCCCCTTTCATGTATTTAGAGAAGCCATAAGTAAGTCTTAAGATTCAGGCATTTCAAAGGCATGACAAAAGTTTAAACCAGAAATATGAAATGTTTTGACGACTTGTGCCCTGCACTTCTCTTATCAGAGATAGCTTCCCTAAAGATAAAAGGCCAAGACCTTTGTTTTCTGTAAATCTAGGAAAGTCTGTTTACATTACTAGAGCTAAGGTGCTTTACACCAGCAGAAGACTGGCCTATAAACCCTTTAAACATATTCCCACATTCTTCCTTTCAAGCTGTTTCTTATCCTGAAATGCCTAGTATCTGCAGTTTTTGTAACTAGCCACAAAATTTGTGTAGTAAAAATAAAATTAAATTGCTTGTAGAAAAACAATCTGCTGTGGACTGCCTGTGACCCACTGATCTCTTTGGTTTCTCCAACTAGATTTAGGCTTGAATGACATTAAAAGAGGCTTTGAAAACGAATTAAAATATTTTATACTAATCCTTATACGGATAAAGAAGCTGTAGTTTTAACAGGAGTTTATGTGATTGTGAACTGGGAGTGAGAGGGCCTCCAATATCATGTTTAAGAGGGACAATTTCTGCACAAGGCTGTTGGTTAGGATGTTATTTTGCAGCTGGAAGATGTTCTGGAAACCCTGGCCAGCATTAAAGAAAAAAATGTTGAATTTTAATCTCTACATTATAACTACTGTGGGTAAATCCTATGACTCTGTTATCAGGATAATCCCATCAGTGAAGAGGCTGCATATTATATTTGTGAATGAATTTATGCATTGATGCCAGTTTTCTATAGGTTTGTACCTGAGTGCTCAAAATCTTGATGCGCTCATTCTTTACAAAAGTAAAATGGAGAATGAGCGTTTGATGGAACTGCTGACATGGTTACATTGCTGCATAAGGCTGCTTGCATTATCTTGCACAGGGAAGGAGAGCACCAAGTTCCTAACATCATCACCAAAAAGAACACAGACCTCTGAGATCCTTACTGTTGACAAAGAAATCGACTGGTCCCATGACAGCAGCATGAAGTCGTGAAAGCACCTCGACTCATGAACAACTTGCACTTAAAAGAATCATGTAGAATTAGCTTGGTTAGAAAACCTCTGCACCGTTCATTTATTATTTAGTCTTATTTTACTTTGTACAGACAAGCTATCCGGCCTAGTGTGAAGCTTCACACAGCCAATTACTTCAAGGTGTTTAGTTCATTTATTATTTAAAGCATAAATCTTGTACAGGTTGTCCATTGATGACCCTGTGAGGAGTCTATAGTAAATGTCTCTCATCATTGCTGGCTGACTCATGCATACAGACCTACCTGCTGAGCTAAGTAGACCAGGAGAGCTGATGAATTTGTAAGATGTTGGATTTAATAACCTTTTTTTATATGCTTAAGTAATGGAAGTTAGTCCATATAGTTGAAGTCAGGATTTTAGAAGAAATGAAATTTTATATATAGTGTCATGAATTGTATTTGGTTCTGCTGATTGAAAACAGTGCACAGTTTGTTTTGTATGCTTCATACCTTAAAGTGTATATACTTATGTATTTGAATAAATGAAACGTTGCTATAGGAAGCTGTCTAAGGTATTTAATAGAGTATTCCTAGAAATTCCCTTTTTAAGATATAGGTTCTACGATTATGTTTGTTCTCCCCCTCTTTCCTCAAATCGTTCCTCTCAGGCTGCTTTTTTAGTCTAGTGCAGTGATACCAGCAAGGTGCTCTTTGAATAGTTTGGAAAGAGACTTGCTCAAGTAATGCACCGATTGCATCTGATGGGTTTACGTGCTATTAACAGTGTCTGTCCCACACTGAACGTGCCAGATATTTAACTGGGGACTGGTACTAATTTCACTAAGCCGTTCCACATCAATGCTTACAGCAGGTGGTTTGAATTGACAGTGTAAAGGGAGAAAAAAAAAAAGTGTGAGAAAATTACCATTGTACTATAGAATTTCTCTGATTGAATTGACTGATTATACTGTCAAAAGAGCATTGGGAAACTGGCAGTGTTTACGAGGAGGAAAGAAATGACGGGATTCTTTTAGAAAGACAATCTCTGACTTAGTGCAGTCAAATAGTTCAAAATTATAAGATTTGATCACTTAAGAAGTCTGTGTGCTCTGCAGTGTATGACTTTTAAAGCTAGTATCCTGTGTAAACTGGTCCTGCATTTTTCTTACTCTGTACTGTCCCCTTTCAATACTGTGTTCAGTATTCAGTCAAGTGATTCAGTCTGAATCAATATAGGGGATTCAACATAGTGAATCCCACCTTTCTGTACTGCCTTTGGGTTTGAGTTTAGAAAGAAAACAAACCCAAACAGATAAAATAAAACCAAAACCCCAGCCCAACCTGACACCTTCTAAAGCCAACAGCACTGTTGGATTTGGAAAACAAGTTGTGTAAGACACCTGGAGAATATATATAGAGAAGGTGTACTCAGTGGCTTATGGTATTACAAGGTTCAAATATATAAATAAACAATGTCTTATGTGAATCTTAACTGCATTAATACCTAATTCCACTCACAACTGAGTTATTCTTTTAACACTTGATTTCAGTGGAACAAGACCAGACACAAATCAGAGAAATAGTCTGAATGGTTTCTTTTAGTAATATAAATTAAATTGTTCAGCAGTGCCCAATTATCCTGTTCATTTTAGGTTGTTAACTATTCTCTGTGATAGCACTGGAATTTTTTTCTCTAAGTTCATGTCAGATGGGACAAATGTTTTATTGAGTGTATAATCCTACCGATTTCACCTGGTGGAATTTGGAATTTAACACCTGCTCCATTAAAGGATTGTGCATCTCTTTGCTGAAAGCACCGGAAATCAGGAGAATTTTTTTCTATATAGGCTCCAAAAATGGGTGATAACAAAAGCAGCTTTAAAAAGGCCTCCAATCTGCTCTTGAATGGGTGGCATAGAATTTCATTAATGCAAATAAAATAAATATTGTCCAATTCTTTCTGACATAATATAACAGAGTTAATATAAGAATTTTTCTTCTAGTTTGTCTAAAAAGACAGTTGGCTCATGAAGAATAAGAAGTGCATAGAAATAATCTATCAGATCTTACAAATCAGTCCAGAGACTTACTGGTCTTTTGCTTTTGGAAATCATGATAGTTAAAAAATTATTAGTGAAATTGTGTTCAACCTGCGTAGAGAGGATATGGTATAGGCTGCCAGAATAGATAGTTTTTCATTTCTTATACAAATATCAGTGTGTTTTCCTTTGTGAGCTTTGTGGTTTATATAATTGGGCTACCCTTTAAAGACAGGCTACAATGGAAGCTGGAAGGGAGGAAAGTGGAAAGCAGCCTGCTAATCTCTCTTCAGTCATAGGACAATGTTATATATAATCAAACACATATATGATAATATAGTGTACATAAATATAGTTACATTTATATGTAAATGTAGTGCTAGTAGGAGGAAGCTTAATTCTCTATTTGAAAGTATATTAGAATGTGTATGTAATTGATAATGTCAAATGGTATGGCTATGTTATAGTTGTTTCAAAATGCCATTGCAAACCAGCAGGAAACTACATTCCATAGGATTTCTATGGTGACTACAGAGAGTTTGCTTCATTGCTTCCAGAGCAACCAGTTGTATCTTTTAATAGCTTTAGGGCTAGTACATGGAGCTATACAGTTCTACTTGCCTTTGAACTGTTGCACTGAAAGCAAGCGCAACATAACACAACTGGCAATATATTTTATAATCTGCAGACTTTATCAGAGCGTTTATGGTTTGGCAAATGTAGCCATAGAATCTGGGAAAAAATACAATATCTTTAAATTGTTCTATGTCAATCAAATTGGGCAATCATTTATTCTCTTTGCATTTGAAAGAAACACAGACCTTACTGCTTTGGGCTTTTACTAGTTGTAAATGTTGATATTACAAGGCAAGAAGTATTTTGTTTCGACCACATTTATCTAGGAAGCACATTTAATTTGGTCTTCAGGCTCTTCACCCATTTGAAAGGTAAAATTAGTATGAAAAAATTACTAGACTTACTGCTGGATTCATAATTTTAACTTTTTTTTTTTTTCTGTAGAATGAAGATATATCTCTTACTATTTCATAACTGACAGTATGAATAGGTGTAGATTGTCAGTATTTATGATGTGATAGTAAAAAAAATTAATAGCATGTACAATGTAAAAAAAAAAATGACATGACCAGTGTACTGTGTACAAGGAAAATAGGTTGAACTGATTGCTATTCATTACTCTGAACATATTGCTGGATGGAGATTAAGGATCAAATCTTCTTTTACTAACTGTTACTTTCCTTACTGAGGATTTTTCCTTACCAAGGTTTTGGCATAACTTAAATTGAAGATCTCAATAAGTTTTATTTGGTTGTCAATTTAGTTTGATGCAAGCTGCTGAAAGTTAAGTCCAGTACAAAATGAAAATCAGTAGTTCATATTAAGCTTTGTTGAAAAATTTGCTTATTCTTTTCCTCAAAAAGTTTTTATATGTCGTTACTGTGCATGCACGTTGGTTCCCTATTCCTGCTTTCCTTTAAACTTAAACTTAATCTCTGCATGTGTCATGGTTTCTTATTCCAGCTCATGGTGTCATAAGTAAAAGCACTTGACAGCAGGGAAGGGTGAATTCCATGTATTCACAAGAACCAGGGCATGACGTTTGTGGAGTGAACAGTAAAAACTTTTCATACAAGAGGAAAATGATTGCAAACAAATGGAAACTTTTTGTACCTGCTTTATGCAGTGGCTGTGCAAAGTAGGTGAAAAATAGAAAGTAGGAGGGATTTTCTCCATTTTTCTGAAAACAAAAATAGAAACATGAGCCGTGGACAGTGCTTCATATACATTGAAACCATTCCTTAAATCTGTCCCGACCCAAATTTTATTCTTAAAGTGTTTGTCAATTACAAAATGATAAAAAGCTTGGCTGGTTAGATCATAGTTTACTTTGGGAAGGTTGGAAACTTTTTTTTTTTCCTTTTTTTTCTCGTATTTTGGGAGTTCTGTAGCCCTCTGGTGGAATTTAAAGAGAATCTACAAGTAAAATTCTTGATAATCAGTTATCATTCATTCATGTTTTACTAGATAGTTGAGCAATATATTCTTGCCCTAGTTGTTTATACAGGAGTGGTGCAATCAGCCATAAAGCCTTAAATTTCTAAGCATTGCTTGAAAAGTCTAGATTGTCTTTTATGTTAAAGTTTTGTATCTTGCAGCAATGCAGAACACAAAGTAAAATGTCTCGAATAACTTGAGTGGTTGGAGAGAAACTGTTTGATTAGAAGGACAGTAAGGAGTTTCCATGTCCTGACCAGAAATGTTCAGACTTCCTGATCAGAGATATTCAGCTGGTGTCTCAGAAAAGATGGTTCTGTTAAGACCAACTGTTGTGTTTGGTCAGGAATTGATACTTAGTTCTGACAAACAATTGTTAATTTTTATTTTTTTTTTTGTCTTGCTGAGAGAGTGAGTGAAAAGCAAAATGTCTTCTAGGATGCTGTTCTGGTAACAGGAAAAGAATAATTAATGGCACATTAGTAGTATAGAGTCATGCAGTCTTAATAGGAGAAAGTGAAAGCCAGTTTCCTTGTAGCTAGTATAGCAGAGGTAAAAGAAAAGCACAGCACTAGCAGGCTTTTTTTTGGGTGGAGATAGGGGGACAACAATAGCAGGAGTCCTGCAAGACGTGACAGGATGTTAGTAACTTTTCGGGTGGCGTAGCCTCACTGTGAATGATTTTTAGAGAAGACAGTAGAGTATGACCCTTACAGATGTGCATGGAAGGGATCATGTCAGAGAAAATTTAAAATTGTGGTAGGGAACAACAAAAATTTTGGAGTTTGGGGAGTGAGGAGACCTGCTGAATGTCTGTGTGAGGATGAAAGGAAGACAAAGGAGTCAATTCTGGTGGGAAGAAGTGAGTCCTCTGGTCCTGGGCCCTGAACTATGGTTTTACAAGATCTGTGTTTGGAATGAAGGGAAATATGGGTGACTTTTCAAGATTGTGAGTTCTGTAAAGCAGAACTTGGAAAGTACACTTGCTACACGACCCAGCTGGTAGAAGAACAAAAAACAAACAAAAAAACCCACTGTGAAACATCCAAACAAATAACTGGTGAATCTGAAATTTCTGAGAACTGGCAGTAGGAATTGCTTACAGAATCTCAGATTCTACAGCATGGGATTCGCTGGTGGCCAGGAAGAGAAATAAATGGCAATTTGAGGTGGTCAAACCCTTCGTGTAGTGAACCCCACGTGGCAAATTCTAATAGTTTTAGTGCTTAGCTGAAAACAGTTTTCATGACTCTACAGACATATAGTATGTTTACCAATGTTCCAGATCTCCTAAGTGTATTAGTTTACTTTGTTGGACTTTAGAAGCAAATTTTGTGCTGTGGTAGGAGGAGAGGTACACTAACTTCATCTGGAAAGAAGGTAGACCAGCACTGCAAGATACGTTTTCCATATCCTCGATTCCTTTATTAACAGCTCAATTTCTACAGGACTCTAACATATGTTTCTTGCAGAATTTATCTGTTCAGAAGGGTTTTAGAGTAGCCAAAAGATCTTGAAATAATTGTCAGGGTTTCCTGTGTGAACATTAGATGTGTGGTGTGGTAAATCTTGTATGATTTCAAACCCAGTCAGTTAAGATGAAGCCATCAGAACTGGGAGGTCGGTGAAGTTGCACATAAAACATGACCATTTAAATTGAGGCTTATCCTGATATTGGCATGTGGGAAGAATGCTTTTAGGTTAATGCACTTTTGGAAATGCTCTATTCTGATATTTGAAATCACATGCAAAATGTGTAGTCGCTGAATTTCCAGGTGCTACAGATGTGGCTGAGATGCCCTGCTGTACTTGATTGTTTGAAATACACACAGCTGAGTTGCTCAAAAGAAGAGTAGTTTGCCTGTATCCTCCCCAACTCACCAGCACACTCCACCTCGCACAGCACATTCTTTTGCCTTTATTCATTTCTGCACAAAACAAGTTCTAAGATCTGCCAGCAGAACTTCATATCTTGAAAACATGAACGCATTTCTTTCTCTTTTGCAGAATTTCAAGATTAAATCCTTTGTTAGATTTTTCAAAAAGTAATTTAATTGCTCTTGAGCGAGAATTCTTTATGCCAGGTTTCAGCCTGTAGCCACTTCTTACTGTCAAATTCTGAACCCCTGAAAATAAGGGCTTATGGTACTGCTGACACAACCTTAACTGTAATAATGCGAATGACACCACCATAACGCTAATGATAAATGGCATACATTTTAAAACATTTAAAATGATCATAGCCTTAAAGTCAAACACATCTGGGAAATATTAATGGTATCTGAACTGCCCCGTGTGGATCTGAATTATGAACAACACAGAGATGGAAAGAGATAAATTGCATAATAAATCACTTTACTTATTGTATTGTTTACTTTTAAAAAACCATATATACTTTCTGTTTATGCAGCATGTCAGCTGTTTGAAAAAAGATGAATAGTTCTAAATTCATATTTATTCCAAAGAATGAATATTTAGCACTCTGTGGTGTCACACTGACTTCAGAGAAATAATTACAGTTTATGGTTTTACCAACAATGATGCTCAGAGGCCATTGAGTTTGTATATATTTACTATGGTTTTATCCTCTGATCGGTTTGATCTTTATCATTTCATGAATATACAGAAGACAGGTGTTTTTCCACCCTCCTTTCTTTTGGCAGAAATGACATACATAGCATTGTTTCTGATGGTGCTAAATGGATAATTGAAGAAAGTGTTGCAGTGTTTCATCATTTACTGTATTACAACACCCTAATTCTCAAAACTTGTGTAATAGATCTAGATTTTGTTTTTTTCCAAATGTCACTTTGCTGCACTGATTAAGCACAGGGGATTCAGGGAGCTTTCCCAATCTCTCTTATCTATAAGAACATTGGTTCTCTGTGAATAACTCAAATGGACTTACTCTAAAATGCTTCGCTGGGTACTGAGGTAATAAAACTTATGGGCAAAATTCAGATGTGTACCTGAGGCATGAGGATTTTTCAAGGGGCTGTCTGTGGGCCAAAAGCCCCACAGTCAACTTAGACCCGTCATTATTAAGTCACAAACATCTCCCCCATCCAGTACACTCATGGATCACATTGTGGCCCACTGATTCTTTTTTTTTTTTTTTTCCTCCCCCCTCCCCCACCTTGTCTCCTCCGTTCAGTCCTTTCCCCCATGATCATTGGTTCTGCTTAGGCCTTCAGGGAGGGCTGTCATCTGTTTGCTTGAGGAGCCCAACACAGAGGCTTTCCTCAGCTAGGACAGATTTAAAGGTGATGTGCAACCTGAAATCTTTCAAGCATCACTTTTGGACAGCTAGTGCAATAGTATACATGGAGGAGTAACACTGCAAAATCAGTGAACATTGAGTACTGAACAGTATTTAAATATGTTCAACACAATAATTGCTTTTTCCTTTTTGTTTATTTTTTATTTTGTCTGCTTCTGATGTCATTTGAACTTCTGTCCACAGCTTGGGTACTTTTGCCTCTTTGCCTTCTTCAGATGCTTTTCTACAAACTAATGCTTTTTCCTCTGATCTTTCCTGTCCTATTTTTGTTTTCTGTTGGTTGGCAACATTTAGTTCTTCCCCTACTGACAACTCAGTTCTGGCAGTTTTGTTTCCAGCATATCATTTATTAAATCTGCTATACTGAAGATCTGGGCAGGCTCCTCCCCTTTGTTTCCTCCTGTCTTTAGAAAATGCTTCATTTCTTGTGGATGATGACATTCTTGGTAACTAACTATTTTTCATATAGTCTTGGAACAATAGCAGAATGATAGGAAAAGTAAGAAGAATCAAAGCTAATAAATATCATAAGGCTATGAGCTTTAAACAATATTTTTTTTCCTTTTTTCCCTTACCTTTTTTTTCTTTAAGGGTACTTTTTTAAAAAGTCATAAAATATAGAGCATTATTTTCTGCTTCTCTGCATTTACTGTACTGTAAAGTGTAAGAAAAAATATTTGCCTTTTGCAAAAGTATAATCTGAAGGTAATTTGCTTCTCAAATGAAGCTTAACTGGAGGAAACTCTTGCTTCAGTACAGAAAAGGCACAAATGAAAGTGCTACAGAAAGATGCTAACAAAAGCGATCCTCAAGTTCCCCAAATACTTATATTAAAACTCATAAATCTTAATGTTTCAATTTTATGAGTTTTAAAAATATATAAATACTAATATTTGTTGCTTCTTTACAATTTATCACATAACAGATCAAAGAAGAAAATAGAGAATTCAGAGTCTTCAGAAAAGTAAAGATTTTATTAAAAAATAAAACCATTTTGGAAGGTATTAACATTTAAAAGAGGTGGGATTTTTTGATGAATTAATGTTAATATCTAAAGGCCAGGTTCTGTGAAATGCAGCTTGACATAAACAACAAAATAGCCCTATTTCATCACACATTGTGACTTTAAAAGAACCAAATCCTTAGATCAAGTTTTTAAATAAAAATAACAAGATCAGCAGTTCTGAAAGATGGACTATCTCCTAAGATATTCGTTACATGAGAAATGGGAGAGGATTCTTCTTTTTTTTTTTTTTTTTTAAGTGTTGATAACAGTTATACTTAATCTGAAGGTGATTTTAAATTTTAATTTTTGTGTCTTGCCCAATTTTATGTCAATAATTTTGAGCAATTAATTTGGAGATTGTTCATAGGATTCTAAGTTCCTGGATTTCTCTTCTGTTAATGGGAATTTTCACCTGATTTCCC